>NC_054568.1:430563-448498 GCF_017654505.1 Polyodon spathula | reverse complement strand
GGGGGAGGTCGCGGAGCCAGCGCAGGGGTCTGGCTCGGCTGCCTCTGCTCGGGATCGACCTGACCCCGAGTTGGAAGCCGAAGAACTAGGTTAGCTGAGTTGTCTGGAGCTCGCTTTGCCCGAACAGAAATTCGCAGCGCTGGGCCGCAGAAATGTCAGGCTCACGGTCTGGTGGCGGAGTTTCCTGACGTGTTCTCTTCCGTCCCGGGGCAGACTCGAGTAGCCAATCATCACACTGATATTGAGCCGGGGGCGTTAGTTTGCCAGAGGCCGTACCGTATACCTGAGCGTAAAAGACAGGTAATAAAAGCGGAAATTGACGAAATGCTGAGACTGGGGGTAATAGAAGAGTCCCAAAGTGACTGGAACAGTCCGATCGTTTTAGTCGATAAGCCAGACGGGTCAACTCGATTTTGCATTGATTTCAGACAAATCAATGAGAAATCGAAATTTGACGCTTATCCGATGCCCCGGGTAGATGAGTTGCTGGAGCGTCTAGGCACAGCTCATTTTATGACGACACTGGATTTAACGAAGGGGTACTGGCAGATACCCCTGACTCCGGAATCTAGAGAGAGGACGGCGTTTTCGACTCCCTTCGGGTTGTACCAATTTAAGAACATAAGAAAGTTTACAAACGAGAGGAGGCCATTCGGCCCATCTTGCTCGTTTGCTTGTAAGTAGCTTACTGATCCCAAAATCTCATCAAGCAGCTTCTTGAAGGATCCCAGGGTGTCAGCTTCAACAACATTACTGGGGAGTTGATTCCAGACCCTCACAATTCTCTGTGTAAAAAAGTGCCTCCTATTTTCTGTTCTGAATGCCCCTTTGTCTAATCTCCATTTGTGACCCCTGGTCCTTGTTTCTTTTTTCAAGCTGAAAAAGTCCCTTGGGTCGACACTGTCAATACCTTTTAGAATTTTGAATGCTTGAATTAGGTCGTCACGTAGTCTTCTTTGTTCAAGACTGAACAGATTCAATTTTTTTAGCCTGTCTGCATATGACATGTTTTTACAAAGGAAGATACTGACAACATGCCCCACATGTCATCCAGTTCCTATCCAGTTTTAAATAACTGTAGCATAACTGAGGCAGAAGTGTTAAAGGGACTAGGAGCTCTTAAAATAAACAAATCCCCTGGGCCGGATGAGATCCTCCCAGTAGTACTCAAAGAAATGAAAGAAGTAATTTACAAACCGCTAACCAAGATCATGCAGCAGTCTCTTGACACAGGGGTGGTACCGACAGACTGGAAAATTGCAAACGTAATACCGATCCACAAAAAGGGAAACAAAACTGAACCAGGTAACTACAGACCAGTAAGCCTGACTTCTATTATATGCAAACTTATGGAAACTATAATAAGATCCAAAATGGAAAATTACCTATATGGTAACAGGGTCCTGGGAGACAGTCAACATGGTTTTAGGAAAGGGAGATCGTGTCTAACTAACCTGCTTGATTTTTTTGAGGATGCAACATCGATAATGGATAATTGCAAAGCATATGACATGGTTTATTTAGATTTCCAGAAAGCTTTTGACAAAGTCCCGCACAAAAGATTAATTCTCAAACTGAACGCAGTTGGGATTCAAGGAAACACATGTACATGGATTAGGGAGTGGTTAACATGTAGAAAACAGAAAGTACTGATTAGAGGAAAAACCTCAGTAATGTTGTTGAAGCTGACACCCTGGGATCCTTCAAGAAGCTGCTTGATGAGATTTTGGGATCAATAAGCTACTAACAACCAAACGAGCAAGATGGGCCGAATGGCCTCCTCTCGTTTGTAAACTTTCTTATGTTCTTATGTTCTTATGTTCTTATGACATGCCTTTTAAGCCCGGAATAATTCTGGTCGCTCTTCTTTGCACTTTTTCTAGAGCAGCAATATCTTTTTTATAGCGAGGTGACCAGAACTGCACACAATATTCAAGATGAGGTCTTACTAGTGCATTGTACAGTTTTAACATTACTTCCCTTGATTTAAATTCGACACTTTTCACAATGTATCCAAGCATCTTGTTGGCCTTTTTTATAGCTTCCCCACATTGTCTAGATGAAGACATTTCTGAGTCAACAAAAACTCCTAGGTCTTTTTCATAGATTCCTTCTCCAATTTCAGTATCTCCCATATGATATTTATAATGTACATTTTTATTTCCTGCGTGCAGTACCTTACATTTTTCTCTAGGCGATCCGATTCCTCTGATCTGCGACTTGCACACTTTCATCTAACAAGTTCCACTGCTTGAGCCTAGACGTCAAAAGCTTGGCATTGGACTTAGTGAGACCAAGATCTCTAATAGAGTCGTTGAGGTATTTTTGGTTGGGGTAGTATGGGTTTCTCTCCTCAGCTCCACCTCTGAAATTGTCATCTGGATCTACAACGTCTTCCTCACTCTCTGACTTGCTGCTCTCTTCTAAAGACGGCTGCTCTCTCTCCCCGGAGGAGTGGGTACGGGGAGCTCATGGAAGTGTGGCACCGGGGCGATAGATGAAGGAAGGTCCGGATACATGATAGCAGGTGCATTCTTGCCAGTCCGATGTTTGGAAGGGTCCACCATGCAGAAGTAGCAGTTGCTTGAGTGGTCAGTGGGTTCCCGCCAAATTCTTGGGATAGCGAACTTCATGGCTCTCTTTTCCCCTCTGTAACATCCTACAAAAATACATGTATTTCACCCATGACTAATGTGTAAGAGATTTGCGCAACATTTTTCATAAATGATATATTTTTTCAATAACATTGAAAATTGTAAAACATTTTAAAATTACAAACTTTTACAATTTTAAAAAATAACAAATTTTATAACATTAATTTCCGAGCAACAATTGTCCATCTTACCTTCCAGAGTTTTTTTTTCAGTGCTTGCAGGTGAAATGAGGTGCCCAGGGTTTGTCTCGATCCCCGACAGGCATGCCGAAATATGCCTTGTAGGCCTCACACATCTTAGCAGATGCTTCCACGGAGTACTTTTTTGCTCTTGTCTTGATAAATTGGCCGCAGACATGGCAAAATGCGTCTGCCGGATGCTTGCAGCCTCTTGATGCCATCTCAGAAAAATGCAGATATGTATCCACTTAGGCAGCTGGAACTAAACTGAACTGGTGGGCTTAAGGCCCCTGTATTTATACTACTATTTATACTACTGGGAAGTTCTAGAAGTTACTCCGAGTTTACTCAGCACTGGATCTATCTGGAATGTTCTGGAAAATAGGTAAATTTCAAAATATCACTGTCCTGATCACAAAAGCAAAGTTTGTGGGGAATAATAGCCATTTTCTATACTTTTGAGGCATAGTCAATTAGGAAATAGCACTTACTACCCAGGAACCAAAAAAAAAAATAAATTGTTACATGGTGTAATCGGACACAAAACTAAAAAAAACCTGCCTTCGCTGGAGTATTTTAGTAGAGTAATCCTCCATTATGTTTTCAGATTTTCAGTGAAAACATTTTCTGATTTTTGTTTAAACTGATATAAAATCTGATCCTTTTTCAGAACAAAACCACCTAGTAATGACAATCCTGACATAATCGAACCAACCAAAGTGACAGAAACACACGTCAAAGTCACAGAAATGCCACTCTTCGGAATCGTGAAAGGATGGATGAAATCTGAAATTAGAGCACTTGTGATTCTGTTTCTCAGACCTGAACCAAAGAAGTTAAATATTTTCTTGCTTCCCTCAAACATTATTTTGACTGAGGTGAGTGAAGCCCTGGAGAAGTGGGGGCTTCTGGAATTAAATAAAGCTCAATACAAAAGCAATATTTAGAGTAACTGCTCTAGTAATTACTGTGTACTTACTGGGTATTTATAGTGTAATTACACAGTTGGAATGTTAATTACTGCACATCTGCATTTGTAATTAACAGTGTACATAATTACACATTACCTACATAAACTATGGCCTGGACCAGATCAAAACTTTGACCCGCTTGCTAATTTCAAACTACAAACCTGGTACTGCCGATGGCATCTTTTTTGGTTTGTTAGAACTTTACTCCTTCTACCCCAGAGGGAACCCACTGCCATTAATATTGGGTTTGTAATTTGCAATTGGTAGGTTGGTCAAAGTTTTAATTTGGTCCAGGCCTATGTGTAATTACTCAGTAAATATTTAGTACTAAGTACATAGTAATTGGTCAAAGTTGATTACTTAATGTAAAGTGTTATATTAAATATCGTATTAATATAACTGAAATAGATACAGTATATAGATTTGCTCCAAGTTTAGTTTACATTAATATTTCTCCCCTCCTCATAGGTGAAAGAGATGCAAAAAGGCAGTATTTTCATTGAGACAAGTTCATGCTTTCGTCTTTTGGAAGATAAATTGTACATTGTTTCATGTGACCTGGAATCTGTTCATGTACAACCAGATGTAAGCCAAGCTTTACTCAGCTGATTAAAACATGTGTGTGGTGTTACTCCTTTACTGTGAATCCACAAATATTTGCAAGCCTTTTATTATGCATTTTTCACGTATAAAAAAAAAAACCCTGCAAAACAACTAATAGTAATTCCTCCTGCAGCTGCATTTCAGGCACGAAAGTGATCTTCTAGGTGTTATTTGCCAAACATTTTGGCCGTAAATATTTCTGGACATATATGCATCATCCAACCATTATCATAATCGATTTATCCTCTAGAGGATCACGGTGAGCCAGAGCCTAACCAGGCAGGCACAGGGGGCAAGACGGGCAAGGGCACCACACACACATACCTACACTCACACAGAGGTCAATTTAGAGTGACCAATCAACCTGAACAGCATGTCTTTGGTCTGTGGGAGGAAACCCGCGCAACCACGGGGAGAACATGCAAACTCCTCACAGGCAGACCCCCAATCAAGAGTCAAACCCAGGACCCTGGAGCTGTGAAGCATGTGTCTTATTTTATTCACTTTTTTCTTCATCATCTTTTCCTCTACTATGATTATAAAACAATTCTCCTTAAAAATGAACATGTTCGGCCTCGGATCTATCTGTGTGGAGTTTGCATGTTCTCCCCAAGGTGTTTGCATTGTGGGTTTTCTACGCTGACATCACCGGTCTGGGCAGACAGAGTGTGGATAGCTTTGGGAAGTTTCCCAGGCAGCAGCAGAACAGTAAAAATATGATTTCCGCTGACTTGATTGACTTTTCTGATAGCAGGAAAATAACTGTCCTCTTCAACTCAATAAAAAAAAAGAGACTGGGTCAAACAAGTTATTTATGCACTGAACTTGAAGCAAACTTGTTTTTCTTAGGAGTCTGTGTTGAATGTGAATGGAAAGAAGCCTTGTCCAGTATAATAGATGAATTATACTGGACAATTCGGCCGAATCTTTTGAGATGGATTCAGTATTCGGCCGAATCCCCAAAACTTGGATTTGGTGCATCCCTAATTTTTACTGGAGCAATCTAGGCAAAACAGACACTGTTTCATCACATTGAAGAATTTCTGAAGAGTGTCATACTAAAATGATAATGGATGGAAGGATCAGTGGATGATTTCTTGTAACTAATTAAATGATAGCTAAGCGAGCAGTTAGCTTGATTTCTCATCCCTTTTCTAGATACTGAATCACAAATACCTGTTAGAACTAACAATTGACAACATCAAGCAAGAACTTTTGAAAAGTTTCATTCAAAACGCTCGAAATCCATTTTCACTGTTTGTGTAAATTGATGTTTGTTTTTTTTTTTTTTTAGACATTATTAATTCCTGTTAGTAGTGAACAAAACAAGCAAGTTCCAAGTGAAATGTTGCAGTGTTTCACAAGAAGATTTTCACACTGATAAACCTACCTCCCCACCCCCCCACCAGGAGTCAATCTATAGCAATATCTGGGAATGTGAGGCATTGTAATTGAACCTGTTTTGATATCAAACTCTTCATATAGTGTCTTGTGTTTAAATGACTAATACTGTCAGCTCTCTTTATCAGAGTGAATGTGTGGCATTAGAATTGAACCTGTTTTGGTGTGAAACTCTTGCTTTCTAAGATGAATCATGTGAACAAGGATTTTATCTGGCCATGGATTACCAGAGGTTTAACCTTCACTAATAATAATAGGGTGTGGAAGGGTGGGTGTGGAAGGGTAATTCACTGACACAGGAGACAGACAGGTGGACTTGACAACACCACACAGGTGCCCAGTTTTATTTCGGGGGTGCTTTTTTCTTTAGCACGCAGAGGGCGCTGTTGGTCCGTGGTCTGCTTACCAACAATGGTAAACAGAACCACGGGAATACCAAGCAATGGTACACAATACCGGCGCACTTGCAGGTGCTTCAAAACAATAATTCAAAAATAGAAGGCACAAAGAAACAGGGAAAATAAAACAGTAACAAAACTACAAAGAAAAGGTGCTGCACTTGGCAGCGATATCCCGGTCGCCGCAGCCCGTGCAACCCGGATCACCGACCTACGTTGCCGGCTGACTAGCCTGCTCGGATATAATATTCCAGGGTCTGCCTAAGGGTTCCCCACCCTCACTGTCTCATTGTGAAATACTTAGTGTCATTTTTCTCCTGACTGGTTCTCGGTCCTGGACCAGCGCTTCCGCACTCTTGACGTGTCTAAAAGGGCAGACCTGAGGAAACAGCAGAGCATTATCTTATAGGGCTAACAATCACCCCAAGACCTGCCTCCCAGCCATTCAGAGAGAGGGAAAGTCCACACACCCACTTTCCCACCTCCCCGTGTCACTGCCATGACTCACAGGCGGTTGTTGGACGACTGCTGCCATCTTCCTGCAGCCCGTGAACACGCCAGCAGAGTCAGCACAGATCTCCCCCTGCTACATAGGGGTTTTGTTTTTCCTCTCCTGAATGCTAACACTGTATTAGCAACATCGTGAATGGACAGAGGTCCACTGAATGCATTAAAATTTGTTCTGTTATCCATCCATCCATTATTAGAACCGCTTAATCCTTTAGAGGGGTGTGGTGAGCCGGAACACCCTATAAGGAAAGGAAATATATTTTTACTATATTTTTTTTTAATATCTGGTTTTATGTGGTTTATATATTTAAAATATATAACTTTTACAATACACACATTGTTCTTACATTTTCCATATATGTTCTACATTAAAATATATTCATATATTTGATAAAAGTAGATTGAAAATGTATTTTCTTTCAGTATGGGACAGGGCAATGCAAGGCAGGACTTCACCCTGGATGACGCCAGTCCATCGCAGAGCATCACACACAGACACAGACACTCACACACACACACACAACACACACCCTCATACAGAGGGCAATTTCAAGTGACCAGTCTACCTGAACAGCATGTCTTTGGACTGCGGGAGGAAACCCACAATGTGAACACATTGGGGAGAACATGTAAACTCCACACAGACATTGTTCTGTTACAAGTGAATTTTTTTTTGTGTGTTTCCAAAAGCAAAGGGAAATGTTGCTCTAAATGGGGGACGACGACAGCAGATTACCTTTGGGAATTCTGTGACATTCCATGCCAGCATATTTAGCTTGAAAACATTTGGCATGTGCCCATCTAGGCAACAAGTTCTCCAGTGCTGAAATGTTTGACGTGATTTAGAACATCTGCAAATCCCCTTCCTGAAAACAAGGCCTGGACAACTCCCCCAGGACAGGTTTTGGAAGCTGTTGCAGGATGTGAATTGCCGACATTACAAAAATTAGCTGCATTCTTTTTCGGAGAGCACTGAATCTTATCTCCAATGAGTATACACTTTGGACTTGAAACCTAACCTAAGGTAACTAGCTGTGTTTATCAGTGCCAGGCTCTGCAACTCAGAACAACTGCGGAATTTAAGGTTTGCTTTTCAGTTTCTGTATATTGTTGCAGAGTAATCGAAAGGTTTAAAAATTTAGATGCAGTATTTAGATGCAGTAGTTTGGGGGTATTTTTTAAGCCAGCTCTGTAGTGTAATTCAGTCATTTGTTTTAAAGATAACCGAGCAATTGAATTGTTCCAAGCAAAAGTCAAGACTGAGGTTTTGTAGGAGTCAGCTGATCGATTTTGCAGTTATGTATGTGTTGCAGCACATTGGCGTGGTTGTTAGCTCTGCTGCCTGAAACACAGTTTGTTGTGTTAGCTGCATGAATGGTTTTATTCAGAGTTCAAATAAACACGTCTGAAACTGTGGAGAGCAAAATTAGTACATTTCTTTGGATTTCAATTCTTCATTTTTCACATCCTGTTTTATGGGCTGGCTCTACTTTACTTATCAGGGGCCTTATTCACAAAGCTGAATTAAATCTAAGACTGGTCATAAGTCCTCCATTTGGACTGAAGTCTTATTCAGGAGCTAGTCTAGTATGGTAATAACTATAAGACTATCCTGGATGAGGCTTAAGTCCTGTTTTGCTATTTATTTTAATGGCTCGACAGATGATGCTGTGATTTATTTGAAGATAACTGAGTCGTGGAAAACTGCCCTGCGCATATTTTTGTAGACAAGGAGAACCCTTTGGAAATTTTTACTGAGACTGAACTGAGAAGTCGATACCGTTTTGGGAGACAGTCAATTGAATGCTTATGAATCTTTTAAAAACAGACCTACCTTCTTCAATAACAGAAGCAGTGCAATTTCACTTTTGTTGCAGGTAAAAAAAAAAAAAAAATGAAGGCTACATAACCATCTTTATAATTACTCAAACTTATTTAAATAGCCTATGAAGCCACCATATTGTTTTCTGCCACAAGCTAGCACAGGCCAGCACAATGAAAATAACTAGCACATTGATGCTTCTATGCAGTAAACAAACTAAGCCCAGAACGTGTGTTTTTTTTTTTTCGTTTTTTTTAACAAAGTGCAGAGATTTGTATCAAGGTTAATAAATAAATATGATTACAAGAACAAATGTGAACATTAAATACAGTAGATACATTGCCTACCACAGGAATCCTTTTTCCACAGTATCTTTCAGACCCCCTCCAGGACAGAGCTGAGCAAGATTATGATAATAACTAATATTGACACATAGTAACCCTTTGCAATTTATGACATTTATTTTTATGCATAGCGTACATTTTTTATGCTTACAAATATAAAGAGGAAACAGATCTCGAAAATACATTTGTAAGTTAACGATAACAATTATTTTCCATTTCTTCCTTAGCTCATCTATGTCCCTTTTAACAAAGGGATTATCACTGTTCATTTTTTTGCAGATCTGCCCATGCTTCGTTTTTCTTCCGATGGGTTACATATAACAAGATAAATTGAGACAGGCTAATCACTATATCACTAAATATCTTAAAATCTAATTAAAAACGATGTGTTATTAATAGAAAATATTAAATCATATTTTACAAAACAATACGATATATTAGTTTGACATTATTGGACATATATTTACATTACATGTTCAGATACAATTATATTTCTTAGCTTATAATCTCAGTGAAGGAGCCAAGCTGTCAATCCAACGGCAGCAAGCAACTTTCTCACTTCTACTGTTCCTTGCGTGTTTAAAGGCAAGCCTTGGCGGACCATCGTGTATAATCTCCTTAAGAGAAAGATCGCTCTTCAAAATGTACCAATGTTTTAAAATAATCCCTGAAACATCATTAGATAGATAACTAAATTCAGCTGAACAGCAGATTTTTTGATCCCCTTTGTTTTTAGTTGTCTTTTTGAGAAGAGAGTTCCATTCTGTTTCTTTAGTTTTTTGAAGTGATACATTTAAACCATGGTCATTATCCTCTAGATTGAAATTTAAAAAACATTACTTTTGATTTTAGTTCTTATTGAGATTCAGTATTACAATTTCTTCTAACTCGTAAAAATGACCCGTTGTTGTGTTTTTAATCAGGTGACGTGGATGTTGGCTTTTAGTGAGTAATAAAGAGTTTTGATCAGTTACTTTTGTAAAAACTGTAGTTTGCAGTGTACTAATTTCATCTATGTAATTAATACATCTATGAAATGTGTTTGTTGCATATCTGATTCACATTTAACTTGTAAATTACTATTCACAGTGTTAATATAATTTACAAATTGTCCCAGCTGTATTTGCGTTCCTGACCAAATTAACAAAATATCATCAATATGTTATTTACATTTTGGATGTATCTCTCTTCCCAATATCCTACATATAAATTAGCATAATTCGGGGCAAAAGATGCCTCCCTTGCCATCCCTTTAATCTGTAAATAATATTGACTTTCAAATAAAAAATAATTCAAATTTAAACATACTTCCAATAAATCTATTATTAAGTCAGTTGGTGGATTAGAGTCAATTAACTTAGAACCTAGATAATGCTTTACTGCCTCAATACCACCTATATGTGGAATATTTATATACAGACTCGTCACATTAAGAGAGGCAAGAATACATATAGGATCAACTTTGAGATTATTGATGGAATTCAGAACATCTCTTGTGTCTGATAGATCAGAGGGAAGTTTGCTATCACAAGGTTTTAGGAAAGAGTCAATACATTGGAAAGGAGTTAAATTAATGAACCATTACCTGATACAATTGGCCTCCCTGGAGGATTTAATAAGTCTTTGTGAATTTAGGAGGGCAATAAAAAGCTGGACATATCAGATGATCTACTTTCAAAAAATCATATTCACTTTTGTTTATCCACCCTCTTTCCAAAGAACAATCCAGAATGTTCAACATTTTCTCTTGAAAAGACAATGTAGGGTCCATTTTTAACAACGTGTAGAACTCTGTGTCTCTAATTTGTGATAGTATTTGGGTTCTATATTTCTCAGTCTGCAATACCACAATTGCTCCTCCCTTACACGCAAGTTTAATAGTAATATCATTGTTCAAATTCAATTGTCTTATAGCCAACTGTTCTGCAACAACAACAACGGTAACCGGGTAAGATTGATTTAGTTTTACACGAGAGCAGTTCATGAATTATAGTCACAACAAACGAAACCACCACGAGTACCAGCGATGGGGAAACATGGTCAAGGGGTAGGGGAAAAATAAAGAGTTCAAACAGAAAGAAAGAGAAAATTCAGAAGTGAAGAAAGCTTGTGGTCGACCCACGCCGCTGCAGTGAGCGTTCTCCTCGTTGCCTTCCTCGCCTCCCTTCCCGAGGGTAATAAAAGACAGCAACCTGATGCACTCACAGCTAGAAGAGGAGTCCAGTAATTAGTAAAACTGCCAGGGCGAGTAATCCACAGAGTCAGTGTCCTGGAACAGTTAGCAAAGAAGATACAAACAAGCAAACCCACTGATATAAACACAGCACGTCTACCAGAGTTTTTCAGCTCCAGGCAGGGACACACTACTGCTGTACGTCTGGATGGCTACTCAGCACAAGACCCCTTTTATACCAGTGTTTCCCAATTCTGGTCTTGGGGGACCCATTATGTCTCTGCTAGATTTTGTTCCAACTGAGCTACTCTTTATTACTTAATTGAATTGTTAATTAAACTAATATTTGGCTTTCGTAATAATTTCAAGTGGCATGAGGGAGAAGAGACAAGAGCCTTTCATTGATCAATACTTCTTACGAAGTCAATCAAGTCAGTCAAATGAAATCCAGCGACAGGAAGCAAACCACAGTTCACAGGATATCAGCACCCCTGTCATAGACGAGAGGAGCACTTGCATGAATACAACTAGTGATGAACCTAAAGAGCCTTGTGATCTCAGCCAGAGAAATCAGTGTAAGAGAGAAAAGAACCTCAACGGGCACAAGCCTGGAGTTAAATGGCCAAGAGCTGTGAGAAATCTGCATGGGACTCAATAAACACAGATCTCTGTTTAGTGCTGGAAAGACCAAGTGGAACAGTTGAAAAAGTTGGATAAATTTGGGGACATATCATGTTTGCATATGGAAATGAGAGGTTTGGAGTTGAGAAAAAGGAGAAAGTACAAACGATTCGAGCCCTCTTGAGGTGTCATGGGCTAGACGACGAAACAGACGATGGAAGGTGCCCAGGTGAAGACCCCAGAGATGTACCCTACTTAGCTCAATCCAGACGGTTGTTATGCTGAGGCGCTGGGGAGACCGCACTGTGGTTGATCCCCAGAGCCAGCATCACAGCCGTTGTGTGTGCTGATGTGCTGGGGAGGCAAAATAAGCTGATCCCTGGAGCCAGCATTACACTTCAGCCATCAACACCAGACAGAAGGATATCTACATCATCAGATGGAAAACAACGCAAATGGATGGAAATGCAGATGGATCACATTAGTTTACTGTAAAAAAGCTATGTCTTAGTTGGTGCTTATCTTGGCAAGAGCTGAGTTCAATGTCAGCATAAAGTTTTAACATCTACTCACATGTTATGGAAATCAAGTGGCACATCCAGCAGTGTGGAGGAGTGGATAGGGGGGCTTTGCTCTTATCGGAGGGTCTTCTGTGGGTTCAATCCCAGGTGGAAGACACACTGCTGCTGTACCCTTGAGCAAGGTACTTTACCTAGATTGCTCCACTAAAAAAATTAGCTGTATAAACGGGTAATTGTATGTAGAAATAATGTGATATAACTGTAAATCAACCTGGAAAAGGGCGTCTGCTAAGATTATTAATAGCCAAAATACTGTCGAGCCCCACCCCTGCAATCTGTTACCGCCCCCTACCTTAGCCAATCGGCGAGTGCAACACAGCTGATTGCAATGGCGAAGCCCAACGCCTCGAGAGTTTGTTGTCGAACCAGACCTAGCACCTTAGGTATCATCGGAAACTGCCTGTCTAATTCGAGTACGAGTTTCCTCCTCTCCCTGTTACACTTGCATTTTTACAAAGGCATTTTCTGATTCTTTTTATTTCCCATGTTCCTTGTTATTCTGTTTTGTGCTGTCTTTTTTCTCCGTTTTTGTACAGTGCTTTGAGATGACTACTTTTAAGTTTACTATTGTTTTAGGGTGGCACGGTGGCGTGGTGGTTAGCGCTGCTGCCTCACAGCTCCTGGGTTCCATTCTGGCACCAGTTGTCTGTCTGTGTATTTGTGTAGCAGCTAGAAGCATTGAGTTTCATATATTACAATGTCAAATAAACAAGCCACCCCTAATTCTTTTTTTATTTCCTTTTTTATTTATGGGCAGCAGTGTAGACTAATGGTAGGGGCTCTGGACTCTTGACCAGAGGGTTGGGGGTTTAATCCCACGGAGGGGGGGGGGCACTGCTGCTGTACCCTTGAGTAAGTAGGTACCTTACCTATGTTGCTCCAATAAAACCCCAAATGTATAATTACATGTAAAGGAAAAAAAAAAAAACTGTTATATTGTAACCAATTGCCCTGGATAAGGGCATGTGCTAAGAACATAATTAATAATGTTTTATAACTGTAAAGCATTCCACTGTTGTTGTTGTTCTTTGAAGTGTCCTGTAGAGGGCACAGCAGTTATTTATACAGAGGAAAGTGCTTCTTCCTGGCACAAAAAACTTGATGCCAGAAGGAACAACATTGCAAAACTGTGTTTCCTGTCTTTATTTCAATTCAGGTCGGTAATAAATAATTTTCTTTCAAGAAACTCAATTTTTTAAATTATAAATGGCTCAAGAACAATATTGTGTTTATTGTTGCAAGTTTATGATGGTAAAAATCAATATCTATGTTTAATAAGCTGATTGGTTTGTACTAGGGCAGTAGTGTTTAGGGCTGTTGACTGTGCTGCTGTACATTTGAGCAAGGTACTTTACCTAAGAGTGCTCCAATAAAAACCTAACTGTATAAATGGGGAGCTGTACGTAAAATAATGTGATATCTTGTAACACTTGTAAGTTGCCTTAGATAAGGGTGTCTGCTAATAAATAAATAGATAATATGCACAAGTGTTGTGTAGAGAAACGTGGTTGAAAAAAAAGAATATTTTGAAATAATTTGTTTTACTGCAAAATTGGAGTAAAATTACTGACAGCAAACCAAAAATATGTTTACTGGTTACAGACGCGGATCTGGAAGCTGTAACATTCGCATTGTGGGTTTTCTTTGGGTACTCCACTTTCCTCCCACAGTCTTAAGACATGCTGTTCATGTTGACTGGTCACTCGAAATTGCCGTGCGTGTTTGTTGTGGGGTGGGGGGTGGGGGGTGGGGGGGGGGGGGCGTCCTGTCCGTGGTGTAGTCCTGCCTTGCACCCTGTGCCTGCCAGGTTGAAGCTTCAAACTTTATTCAGTGCAAGGGAAGAGAGAGCAGTCTACATCAAAGCAAAACCTGACTCTGTCTTAATGACAAGTCTAACACAGGTGGTTTTTATAGGTTTTATCTGCGTAGCAGGAAAAAGCTTCTAGAACAAACATATTAAAGGGGTGTCCGGGGGAACACCCCAGGGTGTGAAACACTTAAAACAAAAGCAACTTGATAAATGTTAGTGCGTGCAAACTGTCGCTTTATCTATCTCAAGGGTGGTGGGTATACTGTATATCTGGAGTCACAACACTTCTTGTTGCAGCTCTGTAGATTTCTTCACTCTCCACAGTGAACTGAACAAAGCACCGAGAATACAGTTTCAGTCTGAAGATCACATTCAAATTCAGAATAAATCCTGATATGATTAAGAGCAATAGCTGCGTGGAGCTTGTTAAAGTGCATCTGCAGTTGAGTGCCCTACAGTCCAGTGCACTTAAGGTTCACCCTGCTTTCTGATCACGTATTACTGGGCTTTATTTTTTGTCTACGTTTTGAAATGGCGCTCAAAGCCTTGGACTTTAAACCGAAACTAAACGCAACGGCTTTATTTAACAAGAGACTAAAATTGTTGAAAGTCAGATGGACAGTGGTAGAATAAAGGTACGTTCTCCAGCTTCTCCAAATCCTATCCGGGTTTAAAGGGTTTGTAACAGCAGCAAGATGAGTGCTCTATAAATGGATTTGATTGCATATGATTTAGTTATTGGATTATTTCAGGCAAAGGACAAAGCTGTTAAAATATATCCTCCTGCTGGAATTCTGCACGTTGTTTTCAACCTGGCTGGTTCCAGCCTGGAACAGACCGGGTTTTTTAAATTTGCTGTTAAATCTGAGACAAATGTTAAAGGACTGCTATTTTGTTACTATGGAGCATAAAAAATAGCACACTAGTTAGAGAAATCAACTGGTCACAGGTGCTAAATACTAGTTTGTAAGTTCAAAAGATGTGACGAATAAGGAAAGATATCAGACTCGTTCACTTTGTGTTGATTTAGCAGTGAATTCAAACACCAGGTCTGTTCCAGGCTAGAGCCGTGTTGAAAACAGGGCAGTGCAGAATTCCAGCAGGACTAAACTGGATATGTAGCCTGAACAATGTGCTGTGGGGGAGGGGTTGAGTTTTGCATTCTAGAAGGGTATGCTGCTTTCTTTGTTGTGTGTTGTTTGAATGTTGACTGTAAATAACTTCTTCGTATTGTGTTATTATTGCAGTTAGGGCTCTGGATTCTCAACCAGAGGGTGGTGAGTTCAATCCCAAGTGGGGGGACACTGCAGGTCTGCTCTTGAGCAAAGTAATTTACCTAGATTGCTCCAATAAAATCCCAACTGTATAAATGGGTAAATTGAATGTAAAAATAATGTGATATAATTGTAACAAATGCATGTTGCCCTGGATAAGGGCGTCTGCAAAGAAATGAACAATAATAATTGAAAGATAAAAGAAAAACCCAATTGATTGGCAATTTATGGAGGGAAAGTACTGGGAGCTGCAGGTTGTGTTCTTCAGGATAAACTGAAACTTCACAGTTTATTTATTAGGATCACTGGCCTCTGGCCGCTGGTTTATAAATACCTCCAGACAGGTGCAGCCATTCTGCATCATCAGTGGGCAAACTTTACACAACCGAATCTGAATCAATCGAGGAGCCGTGCACCCTAGCCACTGAGATTCTCCATGCAAAAGGATCCAATGTCTTACTACTACATGTAATACCTGGTTCGAGGCCACCCGTGACAATACCTCCACTACACTGTAATAATAATAATACACACCTCCACTACACTGTAATAATATATAATACAATAATAATAATAATAATAATAATAATAATAATAATAATACACACCTCCACTACACTGTAATAATAATAATAATAATACACACCTCCACTACACTGTAATAATAATAATACACACCTCCACTACACTGTAATAATAATAATAATACCTCCATAATAATAATAATAATAACCTCCCACCACACCTCCACTACACTGTAATAATAATAATAATACACACCTCCACTACACTGTAATAATAATAATACACACCTCCACTACACTGTAATAATAATAATAATACACACCTCCACTACACTGTAATAATAATAATACACACCTCCACTACACTGCAATAATAATAATACACACCTCCACTACACTGTAATAATAATAATACATACCTCCACTACACTAATAATAATAATAATAACACACCTCC
The DNA here is from genome assembly GCF_017654505.1 of Polyodon spathula. NCBI lineage: Eukaryota > Metazoa > Chordata > Actinopteri > Acipenseriformes > Polyodontidae > Polyodon > Polyodon spathula. The sequence goes on along the minus strand of NC_054568.1, from coordinate 432,176 downwards.
ACTACACTGTAATAATAATAATAATAAACACCTCCACTACACTGTAATAATAATAATAATACACACCTCCACTACACTGTAATAATAATAATAATAATAACACCTCCACTACACTGTAATAATAATAATAATACACCTCCAATACACTGTAATAATAATAATAATAATAATAATAATAATAATAATAATAATAATAATACACACCTCCACTACACTGTAATAATAATAATAATACACACCTCCAATGTAATAATAATAATAATACACACCTCCACTACACTGTAATAATAATAATACACACCTCCACTACACTGTAATAATAATAATAATACACACCTCCACTACACTGTAATAATAATAATACACACCTCCACTACACTGTAATAATAATAATAATAATACACACCTCCACTACACTGTAATAATAATAATAATACACCTCCACTACACTGTAATAATAATAATACACACCTCCACTACACTGTAATAATAATAATAATAATAATAATAATAATAATAATAATAATAATAATAATAATAATAATAATACACACCTCCACTACACTGATGCACTCCAGCAACCTGATGCACTCACAGCTAGGAGTCCAGTAATTAGTAAAACTGCCAGGGCGAGTAATCCACAGAGTCAGTGTCCTGGAACAGTTAGCAAAGAAGATACAAACAAGCAAACCCACTGATATAAACACAGCACGTCTACCAGAGTTTTTCAGCTCCGGGCAGGGACACACTACTGCTGTACATCTGGATGGCTACTCAGCACAAGACTCCTTTTATACCAGTGTTTCCCAATTCTGGTCTTGGGGGACCCATTATGTCTCTGCTAGATTTTGTTCCAACTGAGCTACTCTTTATTACTTAATTGAATTGTTAATTAAACTAATATTTGGCTTTCGTAATAATTTCAAGTGGCATGAGGGAGAAGAGACAAGAGCCTTTCATTGATCAATACTTCTTACGAAGTCAATCAAGTCAGTCAGATGAAATCCAGCGACGGGAAACAAACCACAGTTCGCAGGATATCGGCACCCCTGTCATAGACGAGAGGAGCAAGCGCATGAATACAACTAGTGATGAACCTTAAGAGCCTTGTGATCTCAGCCAGAGAAATCAGTGTAAGAGAGAAAAGAACCTCAACGGGCACAAGCCTGGAGTTAAATGGCCAAGAGCTGTGAGAAATCTACGTGGGACGCAATAAACACAGATCTCTGTTTAGTGCTGGAAAGACCAAGTGGAACAGTTGAAAAAGTTGGATAAATTTGGGGACATATCATGTTTGCATATGGAAATGAGAGGTTTGGAGTTGAGAAAAAGGAGAAAGTACAAACGATTCGAGCCCTCTTGAGGTGTCATGGGCTAGACGACGAAACAGACGATGGAAGGTGCCCAGGTGAAGACCCCAGAGATGTACCCTACTTAGCTCAATCCAGACGGTTGTTATGCTGAGGCGCTGGGGAGACCGCACTATCGTTGATCCCTGAAGCCAGCATCACAGCCGTTGTGTGTGCTGATGTGCTGGGGAGGCAAAATAAGCTGATCCCTGGAGCCAGCATTACACTTCAGCCATCAACACCAGACAGAAGAATATCTACATC
>NC_054568.1:396390-430063 GCF_017654505.1 Polyodon spathula | reverse complement strand
TGTTTTGCAAATGATGTGACATCACATCAGCTAGATAGAACTGTTGGGCATTGTGATGTGTTAATATGTAATATAACTGAGAATACCATGTGGAATTGTGCTGAATAGACCACATATCAAATATGCTAAATATGAGGCAGTGTTTGTATATCAAACAGATCACTGTAAAATATACAGAGGGCGACACCTTTAACGGATAGTCAGCTGCATGCATGGAATGCCGCATATAACTATAAAACACTTACTTGGAGCACATGGAACCAGCATAGCAATACTGTTGCATGTGGGAATACTGTCTTAATCGCATTGATCTCCTTCATATCTCGATCTACCATAACACATCTAAAAGTGAGGCTTATTATTATTATATTATTATTATTATTATTATTATTATTATTATTATTATTATTATTATTATTCTTTGTTTGTTTATTTATATTTATTTAAAAGCCCCCTTTTTATCCCCAGGAGTTATTTCACTTGGGAGCCCTCAAGTGGGGCATCAGAACAATGAAAAACATAAACAACATGTGAAATTATGGCACAGAAACAAAATATTCACAGTGCTGTTTATAAGAACATAAGAAAGGTTACAATCGAGAGGAGACCATTCCACCCATCTTGCTCGTTGGGTTGTTAGTAGCTTATTGATCTCAGAATCTCATCAAGCAGCTTCTTGAAGGTCCCAGGGTGTTGGCTTGTTGCTGAATACAACACTTCAGAATGCATTGCATTATATTAAATTCATATTTACCTGGGTGTAAAATACCCCACTGCCTCATGAAGCTTCCTCTAGCAAGTTTGTAGAATCTCTGTGGATTCCTCAATCATGATAAATAATGCGATTGGTATTCCTCTCCCTTGAGTGCTCCTGACAAGCACAGCATAAAGGCAAAGCCATATTGGGTTACTCCTTTGTATGTGTGTATTTTGTGTTGTGTGTTAATGTTGGTGTATAGTCATTGGTACACTGGATATAAACGGGTCTGTGTAACACAAGTGTTTAAAATGTATATTTATATTTAGGCACGAGGATTGCACAGCACTTCACGTGCAAGTAAAAAGTAATAATGTGTGAGCACGGGGAATTGCACTTATTAATTCACGTGCAGTTGTACCGCGACTCCAATTGAATGATTGAAGTCTCGGTACAGCTGCATAAAAGCTGCATGTTTTCACTCACTCTGGGTTGTGTGTTCAGTGAGTGGAGAACGGGATTAGAGACGGAGGTAATTGTAATCGTATTAAGAAAAATAGAAGCTCACCGTGTTTTGTCTGTATAGTCCATTTTGTTTGTCGTTTTGTTTTAGCGAATGTGCCGTGTGCTATGTTTTTGTTTTGTTGCGAACCTTTTATTTATGGTCTGTTCATTCATTAAATGCTGAACGAAACCATTCGCTCAGCTCCACCAAAATCCACTTTTCTCTCTCTCTGTTTATTTCCTGGTTCCTATTTCTGATCTGACGTCCTCCACTTCGGCCGTGTTTGTGACAATGTGGCATCTAAAAATATCATTGATGATCCGTATATTTTACACTGCTCTTACTGCCAAGGAGAACTAAACACTATTATTAATGGCTGCTGGTTAGAGTGTGATAGTTGCTGGTAGAAAATGATACTGTCACACAAATCGGATATAATCAACTTGTCAACAGTTATGCTGTCATTTCCATCCATTCTTTACCGTGCATTAAAACTAATGTGAATACTTGTAATGTCCTCTGGGGTGATAGAGTACCTTCTGTTACGCAGATTCATTTTTTCTCAATTCTGTGCCCACTCTACAGATCTCAACAGTATCTCACTGTTGGACAATCCCTGCAACAGACATGCATGTATGTATTGTATCAATCATCATTGACACGATTAATGGCATTTTCTTTGTGATTAAGAAGACTATGACCACAATGCTCAGGCATTAACCTCACAATGCATCCATGCACATTGTTCTCAGTTACAAATTGAAATGACACATATGCTGGACATGAGTTAGGTTTGAGTGAGTTCTTTGCGAAATGACTGTTTAATTGAAAAGATCCAGTAGTGATCGATTTCCATCTGTAATCACACAAAAGTCATAGTGTCATTATAGTACTATACATGACTAATTGACATGTTAGACACCAAGGGAATTTGTAGATTAAACATATTAATGGAAATGGCTCATAGCATGGGGGCAGCAACTACCAAAAGTGACAAATGTTTATGTAATTGAGGAAGCAAATACCCTTTTTAGAAATCGGTGCTACCCAAGGGCAGAACACAGGGTCAAGACAGCCAAAAACGTATCCGGTGAGGAAATTGGGCAAGTTACTTAAACTGGATAAAAGTGCTGCCCTGGAGGTAAGAAAATCCCAACGTCAATAGGTGCTGCCTTGGAGGTAGCATAGACTATTGCTATTTAGTTTGCTTGTGTTTACTTTTTTATATATATATATATATATATAGATATATATATATATATTATATATATATATATATATATATATATATTAGTTCCTGATCATAAAATTGAAGGCAAATACTTTTAAATTACCTGAAAAAATGTATATATATGTGTGGAAGGGGTGTGGGTAATTCACTGATTAGGAGACAGACAGGTGTACTTAGTTTTATTTTTAGACAGTTCTTACTTTTTCCGGCAGAGGGCACTGTTGACCGTGGGCTGCCTATCAACGATGATAGACAGCACCACGGAAATACCACAGCTGGTACGTGAACAGCAAGTGCACTCGCAGGTGCTCAAAGAAATAATAATGAAAACAGAAGGCGAAAAGAACAAGGGAAAACAAAACAGTAACAAAACTACAAATAAAAGGTGCTGCACTCACGACCCGGATCACCGTCCTACTCTCTCGGCTATCTCGCCTGCTCTTTCACAATACGCCGGGGTCTGCCAAGGGTTCCCCGCTCTCTCTCTCTCTGTCTCGCTGTGGTTCTTTATTTTTCTCCCGGCTGATTCCCGGTCCCGAATCAAAGCGTCCGCACCCTTAGCGCGTCTAAGTGGGCAGACCTGAGGAAACAACAGAGCGTTATTTTATAGGACCGACAATCACCCAAGACCCGCCTCTCGGCCATTCAGAGAGGGGGAAAGTTCACACACACCCTTTCCCACCTCCCCGTGTCACTGCCATGACTCACAGGCGGTTGTTGGGCGACTGCCGCCCTCTTCCTGCAGCCCGTGAACACGCCAGCAGAGTCAGCACAGATCTCTCCCTGTTACAATATGATATAGCAAACAGCAAAAACCAACAATCCTGCACCACGACAGCTCACAACCTTTCACAGCATGAAACTGACCGGGAAAACAGCTTTCAAAACAGTTAGGGCAGACAGGCCGATGGCAAATGCAGAATCGTGGACTAATTGGGCGTCAGCATTAAGGGCCAATTGGCATTCAGCATTAAGAGCTAGGAGGTGGGTCTAGAAGGCTTCCCAAGGGTCAGCGCTGCCCCGAGGGTTCAGTTCAGGGCAAATACTATAGACGGGCGTCTTCTTCCCGCCTCCTATTATGCTTGATTTCGACTTGCTGCTTATGGCTTTTTGATCATAGACGGTGCTATAGGCTAGAAAATGGTTTCCTTAGCAACGGTCTTGACATTCACTGCACAAGCCTGTTCTGTTTATGCTACAAGAGGCTGCTTGTAGAGAGGGCCTACTGCCGCGCGTTTTGATTTCTAAAATGGATGTTAGGACTGGATTGGTGCACCACTGGTCTAAAGGAAACATGGGAATCCTATTTTTTTGGTATAAATCTGAACTTTTCAATGATATTTACTTGGTCATAAAAATGTTTTAATATTGACTCTGAAAAGTTTTAACAATTTTATATTGATTCTGAAACAATTTAATACCTTTGTATTTTAATACAATCTGAGTGTCCTTCTCTTCTCATCTTGTAACTAATGAGAACTGTGCATGTAAGGCAGAGTGTATGACCAGTGCAGCACTCCCTGTTCCTTGCAATTCACCTCAGTGTTTGATTTGTTTCATTTGCGATAGTTCAGCCCTTGATTAACGTATCTGCCAAGATAATACAATAAAAACCAACAAGATTGTATTCATTCCCTCTATTAGTCCCTGGGCAGAAACCCACATTTTTGTGGTGATCATTACCTGCTTGTGGGGCAATTCCATCACATATCAATTGTAAGCTTGACGTCTCTAGATTACATATCCAGTGGATATCCTGTTTGACAGCCGTCTTGCAGTAAAACATGTAGGAATATAGAGGTACCCAACTACAGACATTTATTGAAATAAAACCACTTCAGTACTAGGCATTTATTTGTTACTGTTATTATATATTTATATACAAATATTTTATATAATTTTACGTATTAAAAGTACATAAATGTATACAGACCACCAAACCAAATTTTTCAGAAAAATACAAATGTTAGAAGTTCTAATTTATTTGAAATAATGACCTGCTTCATTGTTTAATCCTTGCTTTGTGACATTCAGTTGTTTTTTTTTCTTTTTATCAGTGAAAGATTTATTAAACTTTTGTACTAAAAACTAAAAATCAGTATGTTCATTTAAGTTCTTTACAATGAATCTGCTTTGTATTTGATTTATTATTATTTTATTAAGTTATCTACCCATCGTACCGTGGTAAAGGTGAACATGGTAAATGGTGGTACTTATATCATGCTATCTGCAAAAATGACACACAGTGTGTAAAATGACAGATTGGCAGGAGCATGTTTTGGAGGACGGCGGGGGGGCTGAGAGTGGTAAGCCGAGGATACACATAATAGTTGGGCGCACTAAATTTGGGAGAAAACCAGGGTAAAAAATAGGAGACAACTAAATTTGTAAAAAAAAAAAAAAAAAAAAAAAAAAAAAAAAAACCCACAAGTTACAATTGTTGGAAAAATGATAAAAAAAAAAAAAAAAAAGTGCGCCTCTGCGCGTGTTTTGGAATGCGTGCAAACTAACCAATCATCCAGATAGTTCAGGATCTGAATAACCCGCAGCCTGAGTGGCGCCATTGCTGCATCCATGCACTTTGAAAATTTGCAGGGCGCCAGCGGGAGGCCAAATGGCAGCACTGAGAATTTTTACGCGTTGCCTTGAAAGGCGAAGCGCAGATATTTTCTGTGCACGGGACAGATCGGGACATGGTAGGCGTCTTGCCGGTCGATCGATGTGAACCAGTCACCCAGTTTGATGGACTGGAGTATACACTGTGCTGTCAACATGTTGAACTTCCTGTTTGAGGAACAAGTTGAGGACCCTGAGGTCCAGAATTGGTCTGAAACTGCGTCTCCGTGTCTCATTGTCGATAGCACCCAGGAGTCCTGGGTGCAGCCTTGCCATGGGTTGTTGCTGTTGGTCAGTCCGGTTGTGGAAGCGTTTGGTGGCAGTCGGGGCCCCTCAGGGGCAGTCTCCCTTGGGCTTGGGAGGGGGTGGGTCTTTCTCAGGCCCCGGCCTCCAGCCGGAGAACCGGTTACCCCTGGCTGGTGGTGGCCTCTTGCCGCCGGCTCTGCCTCTGCCTGCTTGTCTGCTCTGGGATGGAGGGCAGTGTTCAGACCCTGTTGCCCCCATCAGGCTGTGAATGCCACCCTGGGTGCTGACGGTAAGCCGGAAGGTGTGAGAATTTGGAAGCGACCTCCATGGCCTCGTTGCACCTCTCAAGGCTCACATCAATGGTCGCCCCAAATGTCTGCCCCGGTGTAATGGGGGCATCCAGTAACGCCACCCTCTCAGTCTCCACGACCTTGCCTTGAATCAGCCACAAATGCTGGCAAACGGCCACCATTGCCGCCAGCGACCTCCCTGCCTGGCCTAACTCCCCTATTAGGTCAGTCATCGCCTTTGCCACCGCCTGGAGCTCCCCTATGTCGGCTGGCTCGTTGGTCTAGGGGTATGATTCTCGCTTAAGGTGTGAGAGGTCCCGGGGTCAAATCCCAGACGAGCCCATTTTAAAATTATTTTAAAGAAGACTATGTGGCGACCTAATTCAAGCATTCAAAATTCTAAAGGTATTGACAGTGTCGACCCAAGGGACTTTTTCAGCCTGAAAAAAGAAACAAGGACCAGGGGTCACAAATGGAGTTTAGACAAAGGGGCATTCAGAACAGAAAATAGGAGGCACTTTTTTACACAGAGAATTGTGAGGGTCTGGAATCAACTCCCCAGTAATGTTGTTGAAGCTGACACCCTGGGATCCTTCAAGAAGCTGCTTGATGAGATTTTGGGATCAATAAGCTACTAACAACCAAACGAGCAAGATGGGCCGAATGGCCTCCTCTCGTTTGTAAACTTTCTTATGTTCTTATGTCTGCCTCTGTGGATCTTTCCTGTAGCCTCTCTGCTAACTGGGTCTGGTAGAGCACCAGTATAGCCATGGCGTTCACTGCTCGGACTGACAATGCTGCCAATGCGTACCCCTTCTTCAGCATAGCATCCGTTGTCCTGCAAGATTTAAATGGGCAGATTGAGTCCTTATCCCCCTTGGTGAAAGAGACTCTGCTGGGGATAGGGCTGCTCTCCTGCACTTTGTTCTTTTTGAGAACTTTGTGCACAGAGAGCAGTCCAGCTCACCTGCCAGTGCTTTGGCCGCATGGTCTGGCCCTAAACATCTGGCACAGGACAGGTGCTCGTCCTAACTGGGCAGCTCTGCCGCGCACTGGCCGCACTGGTGGAAACCACCGGAGGACCCAGTTGAACGCACTGATATGGTATGTGCATAGGTGGGGCTGCTGCGCTCGGTGCCAAGAGGAACTGCGATCGGTGCCTAGCGGTCTGTGCCTAGCGGTCGGTACTGTGTCGATCGGCATCGAGGTCAGTGCCGATGGGTAGCGCGGTCGGTGCCGGGCTGTAGACGGCTCCGAAGATGGTTACACCGGTGCCGAGTCAATCGGGACCAGGTAGGCGCTGTTCCAAGCCTGTAGGTAAGGCGGGAGAACCGCGGTCGATGCCAGGGTATGCAGCCGACTGAATTGCCGTGGTCACCAAAGGCAAGCGCAGCCACACTAGATGAGCCCGAGGTTTGAGAGGGGCGCTAGGAGCGAGCTGTTTTTTTTTTTTTTTTTTTTTATTGTTATTTGGTCGCAGTGGCCGATTAAATCGGCATAGAGGACGACACCACGAGCCTGCGGGGTCTCCTTACATCACCAGAACAGCTCTCCACAAGGTATTTGAAATTACAAGAGACCTTGTGTAGTAGAAAAGACTAATGGCAACTTGCCAATCTCGCAAGAGGGGTCGAAACCAGCTCTAGCCGGTAAACTGATGAGAGAATCAGGCAAGAGCACTCTTAATAATGCTCGAAAGCGTGATTTTACCATGAGTGTAAATACATTTGTAGGTATAAACCAACAAATCAGCCCTATTCAGACAAGAAAACATAAAGCAATCTGTGACCTGTCTCAGTGAAGTGAGAGAGAAAATGGCGATATGTTACTGTGAGGACGTCCCTCTTCAGCAGGAGATGGGAGGGACTTCCCTCTCATAGCAGGGCCTTGATAAGGCAACTTTTTTTATATATGCTCAGTGATTGACGGTCAGGGAGGGCTCTTTCCCATTCGGTAATGGTTGTCATTCCATTGAAAGGGAACTTTTGTCACCTAACTGAAAATGGTTGCAATGCAGTTAAATTAATAGAGTAAACTCCAAGCAACGTATTTCCTTGAAACAAAGGGCTGCTAATTGAAGAGTTCATTATTACAGGAGCTTTGTATTAGTGGTATTGTAGCAGTAGGACTTTGAACATGAATTTGCTTAAATTAAAAACAAAAAGCAAATTACAAAAGCACTTTTTATTGAATCATCTTCCTCTTCAGTGCTTTGTTAATTTTCTCCTGGTCATTTTGGTTCACCCTCCTGTCTGTCTGTCTGTCTATCTGTCTGTTTTGTTCCTACTGAGGAGCTGCTCTCAGTTACTTCATTTAACCCTCAATTGGACTAATAATAATTAGCCTAATCAGGGATTTTTAATAGAATTATAAAAAAAAAACACAGTGAACATGGCTTTCAGACAGCTGCATTTCCAACAAATGAAAAGGCAGGCTGCACACTTATCTATTTAAATGAATTTATTTCTACTCACGATGACTGATATAGAAATATATGAATTATGCACTGGTGTTTTTTTTAATTTGTTTTTATCGACACTTGAACATTTTGGCAGAATAACAACAATCCTAACAATTTCAAGATGATTCCAGCAATTCATTGGTTGGCTCCCTAATAAATGTCTGATTATCACACCCTACATTTATTCTAATATTAAACATGATGTAAATGTATTATCTTTGAAAGTCTGTAACAGTGCATTGCAGCTTACATGATATTACATATAAGAACATAAGAACATAAGAAAGTTTACAAACGAGAGGAGGCCATTCGGCCCATCTTGCTCGTTTGGTTGTTAGTAGCTTAAAAAGCATCCATTGGAGAATGCGGGCAACGATCCCCCTACTTCTCGCATGCTAAGCAAGCGCTCTACCATTTGAGCTAATTCCCCACAAAAGTACAACTATATAGTACAACTGATACAACTGATATAAATAACCAATATACACAATTCAATTTAAATACATTTCAATAAATGAATGACTGCACATTTAATTATGTGTCCACCAGGTCTTAAGTTCGATAAAGAAAATGTTCACATCCCTTAAAAAACCTTATTCTCTGAAGGAAGTGAATTCCTAACTAAAGTACCTCTTATCAGGAGAGCTATTTGGGCAAACGCTGTTCTACACTTCTCCATTTTACAATTCCCACCCTCCCTTGTCTGTTTGTGCCTCCAGATAGCTTTGTCATGTATTGCATAAACACATGAAGTAAACTGTATTGTTTCAACACTGAGCTAATGTTGGTGATAGTATTACTACAAACTCAAATTATGAGTGAAGAACAACATGTATTTCTCTTTTGTTTGGTTAACACCTGTAGCTTGAATATAGTTTTTTGAAGGATGCCATGTCTTAATTTCATAAATGTTCATATGTTCATAAATGTAATTTTATTCTCAACATAAGTCACAAGAAAGGCTGATATCTCATGATAACTCACAGGCCCTGGAGTGCATTATTGTTATTATTAACTGGGTCAGTTGCAACAAACAAAAAGCTCTGGATGATCCTGTGGTTAGTACCTTAGAACTAGACTAAAACTCTGCACTGTTACCAATTGCAACGAGCCGAGAACTTCCACATAGTGCCGAGGTGCAGAGTGAAACTGTTCCCAATTGCAACGAACTCCAGATAACGAGTGCTGCCCCCTGAAGGTCCTGATTTGCGGTACTAAATGAAACCACCAAGCTCTCTAGACTAAGTAGGAAAGTTACCACACTAACTTGAGTTAAAATGAGAAACCTCATTAAGGTCACGTTTTCTGCGATGAAAACATTCATTAAACCGATATTTTAAATATATTGATTACAGAATAGGCTACAATCTGCTAAAATCTTCACACCAGACTTAGAACGTATCGCAGCGGGACGTCTTTATGGCAAGCCACGTGATTATTTGAAGATATTTTTTAAATATTTAAAGACGTTTATATGATGTACAACTTTGTTTAAAAAAATTACATGACGCGTTTTTTTTTTTCTTTTTAAACGGTACATTGCTATCTTTACAATCTCTTGTATTAAATAAACAAAACATTTTAGAGCATTTTCTTTTAACTAAAACAATACAAAAGTATTAACTATAAACATGTAAAATACTACAAGTTCACTATACAGACCTTTACATTTTGTTAGCTGGCTTCCACAAATGAAAGAACTACACAGAAGCGTGCTTATGCACTGAATGCAGTATGAAAGACACTGCTGATGAACCTTTCCCTGGCGTGTTTCTTTTAACCAACAAAAAACAGATGTTTTGCCGCCAATGAGAAATCTCACGTTGCTATTGTTAATTTGCATGATTGTCACCGCCTTTACATTTTTACTATTATTATTGTTTTTGTTTTTTTGTCTTTTCTCATTTACAATTGCGGGTGGTTTTATACCTGGATTGCATCAGATAATATCGCTCACTTTATATTTTAAGCAGGGTTCTCCTCATCTGCTTGATATCATCTTTGTGTAACATTCTTCCATTAATGGTTTAAAATATAAATGCTATACAATAAGAAATTGGGGTTGGAAATGGAGAAGAGCGGGTATTGGATACCAGCAATGTTGCAAATGCGCTAACTGTTTAAAATAGACACAGGTCTAAAACATTATTCAGAGGTTGTTGTATTTAGTTAGAGATAAAGTGGGTGGGTTTTTGCATCAACAGTTATGTCAAATTAAGAGCACATAATTTTCTGTCGTGCTGATATGCTCAGCGGTTACTGTTACCCAAATCCACATGATTAGTCACTGATTTAGCGACTGAAATATCCAGATTTGTGGATTTCTAATTGGGGTGGGGGGGTGGGTCAGGGTAGGTTAGATTTCCATGAAAACTAATTTTGGTCTGCTGCTTTGAGCGCATGTGTCTACACTGGGGATGTAGTGGTCTGAGTGGTGGATCTCTCTGGAGAATCACGGACCGTATAGTTTCTAATTTAGTTGATTTTGTGTGTGTGTGTGTGTTTTTCTTTTGTTCTTTTTTTCCTGCTTTGGTTGGCTGGTGTGGTGGGGATTACACTGCTCAAGTTTCACAGATCCATCTTCCTATTACCTCTCTTCATTTATGCATGCCTCTATCTTAAAACAACATCTAATTATCTACATCAAATTTGCTCATCTCTGTTTAACCGCAAACAGTAGCTAACACATTTGTGAACAGGATGGGATATGTACATGTACAGTGGTACTGAAGTGATCTTCCACTTCCAATCCTTTATTTGGCTCCCTAGTCCCAGTATTCTCTGGCTCATTAGCCTCTCTGGGTTTCTCTCCTCCCTTTTTCTTTGTCTCTTGTTTTTCTTACCATTCCCAAGGCCACTCCCCAAATGCTCTTTTCTTTTGTGTGGGCCCAGGACATGTCCATAGAGGGATGAAAAGATTTTTTTTTTTCACCACAAATCAACATTTTATTTTTATTAATTTTTTTTTTTTTTTTTTTTAATCCTTGATTTTTGGATAGTGAGGTTGAAAGGTGAGTTCCGACAGACTTTGTGTCTGGACTTCTACCGTGAGACAAACACTACCGATGCCCGTCTCTTCTGACACACACACCACACACACAAACACACACACACACACACACCACACACACACACACACACACCACACACACACACACACACACACCCACACCACACACACACACACCACACACACCACACAGGGCTGGACTCGAGGTTGAGGGTCCTGGACAGTCCCTTCTCTCCCCTGCCCTATGCTGCCCTCCACAGGAAACAAAAGCAAACAAGCTTGAAGGTCCCCAGAGAAATCAACGTGCTTTCAGTTTCTCTAGTTCTGTGTACCCACAACAGATGGAGAGTCAAGACTACAACTCTCTCTCTCTCTCTCTCTCTCTCTCTCTCTCTCTCTCTCTCTCTCGTGAATTAGTAACCACAGCCACCATTTTGTCTATAATAAACTTTATCATTAAGTCCCAAAATGCCAACTACAGAACCAGTTTATCAGCAGTTGTGTTCCTGGAAGAGGTTGTGATCAAACACTAGAGGTATCAAATTAACCAACAACCCGGGGACATATAAAGTTAATAATAATAATAATAATAATAATAATAATAATAATAATAATAATAATAATAATCTAATATATCTCCATGAATCTGAAGTAACGAAATAAGTCGTTTATTTTATTCAGTTTTATAAATACTTTAAATATTTAAGAGAACCAATGAATCTAAACACAACATGAAAAAAGAAAGTGAATACATTCTAATAGTAACCCCTATAAAAATGAACCATAGTACACTGGATATGGGAACATGGAATGATGGTATCATGGTATTATTGTGAAAGTATAAAAGTGTAAAATATATATATATACACACACACAAGCTCTTCAAAAGACGTCCCTCCCCCCCCCCCCCCCCCCCTTAGACTTTTCCACATTTTATTGTGTTACAACATGGAATCAAAATGGATTTAATTAGGAGTTTTTACCACTGATCAACACAAAAAAGTCCATAATGTCAAAGTGAAACATAAAATCTTCAAATTGTTCTAAATTAATTACAAATAGAAAATAGAAAATAATTGATTGCATAAGTATTCACCCCCTTTGCTATGACACACCTAAACAAGCTCTGGTGCAACCAATTGTCTTTAGAAGTCACATAATTAGTTGAATGGAGGCCACCTGTGTGCAATTAAGGTGTTTCACATGATTTCAGGTTAAATATACCTGTCTCTGGGAGGTCCCACAGTTGGTTAGTACATTTCCTAAGACAAACTTCATGAAGACAAAGGAACATTCAAAGCAAATCCAGAATAAGGTTCTTCAAAAGCACCAATCAGGTGTAGGCTATAAGAACATTTCCAAGGCATTGCATATCCCCCAGAGCACAAAAAGTCCATTATTAAGAAATGGAGAGAATATGGTACAAATGTGAATCTGTCTAGAACAGGCCGTTCTCAGAAACTGAGTATCCAGGCGAGAAGGACACTAGTCAGGGAGGCCACCAAGAGGCCTATGGAACTCTAAAGGAGTTACAGTCTTCCACTGCTGAGCTGGGAGACACTGCATATGGTAACAATAGCCAGGGTGCTTCACAAAACTGGTCTTTATGGGAGTGGCAAAAAGAGAGCCATTGTTGAAAAAAACTGACATCAAATCTCGGCTAGAGTTTGCTAGAAGGCATGTAGGAGACTCTGAGACCAAGTAGAAGATTCTATGGTCTGATGAGACCAAAATAGAGCTTTTTGGCCTCAACAGTAAGATAAACATCCTGAGAACACAATCCCTACCGTGAAGCATGCTGGTGGCAGCATCATGCTATGGGGATGCTTCTCTGTGTCAGGTCATGGAAAGCTTGTGAAAATAGAGGGCAAAATGGATGCAGCAAAGTACAGAGAAATCCTGGAAGAAAACATGCAGAAGTCTGCAAGAGACCTGGGACTTGAGAAAAGATTAATCTTCCAGCAGGACAATGACCCCAAACATACAGCCAAAGTCACACTGGAGTGGCTAAAAACAAAAAGGTCAATGTCCTGGAGTGGCCCTGTCAAAACTCGGACCTCAATCCAATTGAGAATATGTGGAAAGAGTTAAAACTTACTGTTCACCAAAGGTCCCCATCTAACTTGACATGAACAATTTTGCAAAATAGAATGGATAAAATTTGCAGTGTCCAGATGTGCAAAGCTGGTAGAGACTTATCCAAATAGACTCATGGCTGTAATTGCTGTCAAAGGTGCCTCTACCAAATATTGAATCAACAGGGTGAATACTCATTCAATCAATTATTTTCTTTTTTGTGTTTGCAATTCATTTAGAACAATCTGTAGATTTTATTTTTTCACTTTCACATTATGGACTTTTTTTGTGTTGATCAGTGGCAAAAACTCCTAATTAAATCCATTTTGATTCCATGTTGTAACACAATTAAAATGTGGAAAATTCCAAGGGGGTGAATACTTTTGAGATCCACTATCCTATGCATATATATATATATTATGATATATATATATAGTATATATTATATATATATATATATTACTATACTATATAATACTATAAATATATACTACTGTATGATATGATATGATATACTATGTCATATATATATACTATGAAATTATATATATATATAATATATATATCTATATATATATATCTATATATATATATATATATATATATATATATATATATATATATATATATATATAGATATATATAATTTCTAATACTTAAGTTCTTGTATTCTGAATCGGCCCATAGTTCTTAAGCATTCCAGCATCTAACTAGATAACTGCCTTTACTATTTTGTAAGTCTCTGTTGTATTTTATTATTATTCAGGAATACAACTCAGGAAATTAAGAGTATCTATGTAGATTACCAATCGCAGTGCATCTAGATCTAGATTACCAATAATCAATAAAACCCAAATCTTTTTTTTTCTGTTTTCAACATGCCACTACCAGAGCAGACAAGTGCCTTGGTTTCAGATATCACTCCTCCACCTGGAGGGTTTGTTATCAAGATCATGTTGCTGTCTCATTTATTCCAGCTCCATTTCTAGCATACTTAATAGTTTATGCAAGTCCTGGATTGTGTGGCACCTTACGCACACTTGGTTTAGCTCTGAAAAAGAAACAAGTTGAAAAAAGAAACAAGGACCAGGGGTCACAAATGGAGATTAGACAAAGGGGAATTCAGAACAGAAAATAGGAGGCACTTTTTTACACAAAGAATCATGAGGGTCTGGAATCAATTCCGCAGTAATTGTTGACACCCTGGGATCCTTCAAGAAGCTGCTTGATGAGATTCTGTGATCAACAAGCTACTAACAACCAAACGAGCAAGATGGGCCGAATGGCCTCCTCTCATTTGTAAACTTTCTTATGTTCTTATGCTCTTAATATTGGCTGGCAAGACCTATGGACAGTGGAATAGAGCAGGATCAGTTTCCTCATCAGATCAACATATGATGTTCTCCCATCACCACAGAACCTAAACCTCTGGGTGGGTGAGGATCCCTCATGTCCTTTGTGTTCATCACCTGCAACATTAAGGCACATTTTGATCCATCAAAGCATTACACACAAAAGACAATATTCCTCCATCCAGGAGAGCAACCACCAAGAAAAGGTGTTAAAACCAAGCCTCACCCGGGACAACTGGAAGCTGCTAGAAACTGGAAGATGCTGGCAGATGTTGGTCAATGGCTTATTTTTCCACCTGAGATTGAGATCTTTGATTACCTGTCTGCAAGAACTTGGAAACTAGTGCAGCTTCACAGCACCAATAGAATCAAAATACAAGTTTGAATTTAATGTTTAGCTACAAATGACATTTTTCTCTGTTTCAAAATGTAGTGTTAAATTTTTCAAATTCCTAAGTTTGCGTTTTTGAAAATCTGATTTTTGTTCACTAGGTCATGCAGATATTAATTGGGATTGTGAGTCTGTTGTTTGGTCCAGTCCTGACACAACAGCGCATGTATACATGTATACATATACAGATATACATATATATTTGAAGGACTGGTTGGATTACCTCTCTGGACTGGTATATGGGTAAGGAGAATAAGTTTTAACTTAGTAAAAATGTATTCTCTAAGGATTTTGCTACAGTATATCTGACCAGCCTAGAAGTTTGTTGGAAACTTGGTTGGTTGGTGACTTCTACTTGTTTCCAGATTTGTCTACTTTAACCAAAATGTACCAAAAAACATCCTGAACTCTATTATAAGTCTTTATAAGAATGATCTTTGTCATTCAAATGTATGCTGATATTACAGTGATCTATGTAAGTGTTAAAACTAGTCATGAAGCCACTACAAAATTAAGAGCTGTTATGGTAGAGGTCAAGTGGCTTGATCACTCTTGCTTGAGTCTGAATGCGCGGAAAACTGTGAATGTGGTTTTTCTATCAGGGAAAATATAACGAAGAATCAGTTTGATATTTTTGTAAAATACATTTTTCAAGCACACGTCTGATTTTTAAGTCTCTAGATGAATTGGCCCCTCCGAACAGCTGGTTTCTAGAGCCAATTTCACAAGTGTAGTGTGGAACTATTTTGGCTAGTGTCCTTACCTTAATTTGATGTAGGAGTCTTCAAGAGTCTTTGATGTAGGAGTCTTCTGTCCGTTATTTTTTTTTTATTTTTTAAAAACGATCTGTCTGTCTGTCTATTGTATAACTTATATCAAATATAACTTACCTAACTATTGAATATAACTAACTTAAATCTATATTTATCTAAATATTTAACACCTATATACTCTATCGAATATAACTAATTTACTTCTTTAAGTTATACACTAACACTTATCTATGTAACAATTTATTTATCTATTATATTAATTATATCTATCTATCTTTAACCAAGCACTTTCTTATCTCTCGCTTACAAGCTGTCACCGCTTCTGATAATGTCTCTTGAGCATCTTCAGTTGACCCTAGGGTGCTCGCGAGTTTATTTCTCATCGTAATCAACCAATGAGATTGTAAGAATTAATTCAATCTCATTTAAGTTCCCATTCAATTCAAATGACAACCATTACCGAACGGGAAAGAGCCCTCTCTGACCGTCAATCACTGAGCATATCTACAAAAGCTGCCCTATCAGGGCCCTGCTGTGAGGAGGAAGTCCCTCCCACCTCCTGTTGAAGAGGGACGTCCTCACAGTAGCACATCTCCATTTTCTCTCTCATCTCACTGAGACAGGTTGTAGATAGCTTTTGCTTTCTGGTACTAAATTTGGCTGATTTGTTTGGTTTGACCAAATAAATTTAATTAATCCAAGTGTTGGTAAGAGTGCTCTCACTTTATTCTCGCATCAGTTTTCTGCGTAAGGGAGGGGCGAGCGGCCACTACTCTTTTCACTACATGAGGCCTCATGTAGTTGACACACCATGTAGAGAGCTGTTGTGGTGCTGGTTTAGTTGATCCAAGTGTGGAAGGAGTGCTCTCAGGGCAGGGAGGCGATCCTACGGCGCATAAATAATAGCGGTCACTGTGTCGGCCTTCCTCTATGCCGATTTAATCGGTCACAGCGACCAATAAAAAAAATTTAAAAACAACAGCTTGGGCCTAGCGCCCCTCTCAAGCCTCTGGCCTTCCTAGCGCAAGCCGTTGGCGTTGCACGTCGAAAGATGGCTGCGGCTAAGCACGACCAGTGCACGCCAACTTAAGCGAGGTGTACCGAAAAAAACAGGCACCACCAGCCGTCGTATGAGACTTAGAGCCGGTGTAAACATCTTCGGCACCGAGAGCGCTTTATCTCGACGACGATCCCTGCACCGAATAATTCGGCACCTGTTCACTATCTTCGGAGCCGTCTACAGCGCTGGCCTACCAATCTCGCGCCACACAACGGCATGACTCGGCGGATTGACTCGGCACCGAGCACCTCAACAAGGGAACGACAGAGTTTTCCTCTGGGATCGTTCACAGCCGATTTCATACGGCACTTAGAACCCCTTCGGAGCCGGCAGATGTAACGGTAACGATTCGGCATCCACCCAGCCCCGATTGACTTAGAGCCGGTGTAAACATCTTCGGCACCGACAGCGCTTTCTCTCGACGCCGATCCCTGCACCGAATAATTCGGCACCTGGCACTATTTTCGGAGCCGTCTACAGTCCGGCACCACTCGCGCTACACAACGGCACTGACCTCGGCGCTGATTGACTCGGCACCGACCACTCAACACCGACAGAGTTTTCCTCGGGATCGTTCCCAGCACCGATTTCATACGGCACCGGAGAACCCCTTCGGAGCCGTCTACAGCCCGGTACCGATCGCGCTACACAGTGGCACTGACCTCGGCGCCGAATGACTTGGCACCGACCGGACTCGTCCCGGAGAGTAGGGGCCGTCACCAGAACCTATGCCCCAGAACAGCCATTTTCCTTGGCCGTGAACAGTGCTTAACTCTCAGCACCAGGTTCTCGCCGGCTCAAGCGATGCAAAGCATGTCAGTCCAGTCTACTGGGTACTTCGCTGGGTTCCATCAGTGTGACCGGTGCACAGCGAAGCTGCCCAGGCAGGACAAGCACAGATCCTGCGCCAGATGCCTAGGGCCAGAACACGTGGCCAAAGCACTGGCAGGTGAGCTGGACTGCTCTCCATGTCGAACATTTTCGAGGAGAACTAAGCAACGGAGAGCAGGCCTATCCCCAGCAGAGTCTGTCTCCTCAAGCCATGGGAGAATGAGATCGGTGGTCCAAGAGCCTCCGCAGAGGTCGTCCAGGACTGCCCCTGCTACAGTGACCAGGGAACTCTCCCGCACAACTGGGTCACCCTCCCTTTCCCCACCACCGGTACAGAGGTGCAGACACCTCTCAGGGGAGGCAAGGAGACGCTCACCAGGAGACAGAGAGTCGCCATGCAGGCACCGCTCCCCTTCCCCAGGGGACAGGAGGTAGCCACGCAGGCACAGACGATCACCATCGCAGTCGCCTCAAAGGCGCCCAAGCTCGACCGAGCGGTGCTTTGCGGAGCTGGCAGAGACTGTAAGGGCTCAGCAAACCATACTGGAGACCCTATTAAAATCCCAGGGCAGGTTGCCCCCTACCTGCCTAGACCCCCTAGCCCAGATGAGCTGTCCTTCACGGCGTCCAGGTCGGACGTCTCAGACCCAGCCACCTCCGTCGGTTAGGCCACAGTGGGGAGCTCCTTGCCGCCCTTGCCACACGTGTCACAGAGGAAGGAGTTCCGGGCGCTAATGCAGCGTGCAGCTGTAGCCACGGATGTCCCCTGGCCAGCAGAACGGGGGGAAAGGGAAACCGCTTCCTCCAGCAGAAAGGGCACACACAGCATGCCCTCCCCTTATGTCAGGACTTCCTGGATTTGGTGCGCTCCTCCTGGGGCAACCCAGTGTCTGCACCCTCAGCCTCCAGAACAGCATAGTTTCTGCTTCTGACTGCAGGGGCCCAAGAAGTGGGCCAAGGCACATTTCCCACTATCAGGGACATGGTCACGGTGTTGGTGCAAGGTTCCACCTTCACCAAGAGGGATAAGGACCCAACCTGCCCGTCCAAGCCTTGCAGGACAACGGACGCAATGTTGAAAAAGACATAGGCGTCGGCAGCGCTGTCAGTGCGAGCAACGAATGGCATGGCCATACTGGTACTCTACTAAAACCAGTTGGCGGAGAGGCTGCAGGACAGAGCTACAAAGGCAGACACAGGGGAGCTCCAGGCGGTGGCTAAGGCGATGACCAACTGTGACAAAGACGGCTGTAGTGGGGACGTCAGACCAGAAGAAACACACAGTACTGCGAGAGGAAATGATAAATGGATGCGCTGCTGCTCAGTTTATTATTATAAAATAAAACAGGACAAAAACACAGGACACGGCCAGTACAAAACAGACAAACACTCTGAGCTTCTGTTTTACTTTACGTTATTATTTGTATTATTACCTCCGTCTCCAATCCTGTTCTCCACTCACTGAACATACAACCCCGAGTGAGTGAAAACGTGTTGCTTTTATCCAGCTGTACCAAGACTCGATTGCTAATCAATCATTCAGTTGGAGTCGTGGTACAACTGCATGTGAATTAATAAAATGCACTTCCCCGAGCTCACATAGAATTACTTTTTACTTGCACGTGAAGTGCTGTGCAATCCTTGTTCCTAAATACAAATATACATTTTAAACACTTGTGTTACACAGACCCATTTATATCCCGTGTACCAATGACTATACACCAACACATATATTTAAACAAATGAACACAAATTTAGTCTGGGCGTAAATATTGGCGCACATAACGTACTGACATGGGGGTAATTAGCTGTCACGAGGCATAGAATGAGGTCACTGTTTACTTGCCGTGTAGTGGTCCCCCGCCCGTCGAACAACAGGTCTACTCTAGAGGTCAAGCCCTATCGAAGCAACGTCTAGTGCACTGGGTGGCAGATGTGATACGCTTGTGTCAGGTAAAGACACTCCAGTGAACATTAGTCCCGATATCATATGGGTCCAGATAAACTCTTCACAGATACTGCAGGGGATGAGATCCTACCACTAAGGTAATAGGATAGTTGGTTATTGTTAGCAGATTCGTACGTATGACCCCAGGCGTCACTACGCTATAGTTTAATGCAGAACTGGATGAACTTACTCTGCTGCCCTCGAGTGGGCCCTAATTGGTCCCTGGCAAATACCGGGGGCATGACTGTCCTAGCACCCTGGATCCATGAAGAATAGGTACGCTTTTCAAGAAAGTTGAAGAATACCACCTGACGAAATCTGGAGAGCCATGGACAGCCGATTGGTACCTAAGCACATCCATTAGTCCTGTAGTAAAACACATGCCAAAATATTGTCGTGCTTGGATGAGTTAACACTGCTACATGGACATAAGGTAAAAATCAGACATTTGCGCAGTTTTTACAAAAGGCTTGATGTTACAAACCGAACGAGCCCTCTCTGGGCTCTAGATTGTTGCAGACGGCATGCCCTTAGGCATCACGTGGGCTCTGAGGCTATCGCCGTGGGACTGTACTGTCAGTAATCTGGAGCCACAACAGCTTTGGTACAGCTTTCCCATTCAGTAATGGTTGTCATTCAAATTAAAAGGGAACATGACAGGCTGGCGACCGGACGTAGGCAAGTTCCGTGGACTGTGGACGTTCACGTATTACATATTGAGCATTATGTAAATAAGCACAAAATAAAAGGGCACAAGGGCCAAAACAAAGGTATTTAAACACATATAACAAAGCAAAACTTACAAAATAAAGGCTGGGACTTGAGGCGCCGGGCTCACAGGCCTTCACGGAGGTCACGGACCACGAGCGGTGTCGTGGGTCCCTCAGCGCACAACCTGCCGCGGTCCTCCGCTCCTGACTCTCCGGTGGGAACGGCTATCCTCGGTTAAAGCAGGTCGACCTCTCCGACCCGTTACTGACCTTCGACGAGCGGGTGTGTCCACAATACTCTGGGCAGGTCAATGGCGGATCAACTGCCTCTAAACACCGGGCCGACTCTGGGGCGGCGGTGGCTCCTCCCTCCTCCATCTTGGGGACTGGACAAGAAAGCAACAGCAGCACATGTAGAGGCTGCTGTAGGACTTCTCCCCTTCTGGCTCCCTGGTCCATTGCTCCTTCCCTCTGGGCTCTGGGAGCGGTGTTTCCTCCCCTCTGTGCTCTGGGAGCGGCGACTCCTCCCCTCTAGGTTCTGGCAGCGGCGGATCCTCCCTCTCTTGCTCTCGGGAAGGCGGCTCCTCCCCTCTGAACCTGGGAAAGAAGCCTATCCGTGCAGCTCCTCCCTCTCCGCCTCTGGGGACGGCGGCTCCTCCTGGGCGAGTTATGACGATACCCTCCCAGTACTGCGTCTGGTCTGCAAACAGTGTTTGCGGGGTGTGGGACCCGGTGTTGAAACTGAGGCGTTACCGAGAAAAACATTTTTTGGAGGGCTAGACAGGAATAGGGCTGGGGAGGGACAACAACGCCAAGACAACGGTGAAAGACGGAGAAGAAGGGTTTTAAGTGGAATGGAATAAACTATATTTAAATTTTTGTACACCCAAAAGTTCCAAACCCCCCCCCCCCAAAAAAAAAATAGTTTATGTTTACTGCTGTGATGAAATTTTGCTTTCTGAGCAGCCATAATTGGGTATGACAGGCTGGCAAGTGGATAGATGCCCAGAGACAGACTGCAGTTCAAAAAAATAATACTTTTATTATAAATAAGCACAAAATAAAAGGGCACAAGGGCCAAAACAAAGGTATTTATACACAAAAAACACAACATAAAACAAGACTTACAAAAATAAAGGTTTCCATGCTGGACGAGGCCTTCACTGGACCAGAAGAGTCACAAACACACAAAACAGCAAACCAAAGAAACAGCAAGCACAACCATCCACTTCCTTCCTCAGCTCCCTCCTCTCCCTAATGGGAAGCTGAGGCCTCCTTTTATGTCAGGTGGCTGGGTGCTGATTGATCGTTAATTACTCCAATCAACCCCAGCCACCTGAACACAATAAACCCAGGCAGGTAGGGGAATTTATCCCATGCCAAAATACAGGGCAGAGCTCTGCTCTGCCGCAGGAACGTTAGGTTATTACCATAACTCTGGCTCCCTGAAAAGAGAATGACAACCATTACCCTTTGAGGTTGAGTCCCCAGCTCTCCTCTGTTTTCGAAAGAAAATGGCGATGTGCTACTGTGAGGATGTCCCTCTTCAACAGGAGGTGGGAGGGACTTCCCCCTCACAGCAGGGCCCTGATAGGGCATCTTTTGTATATATGCTTAGTGATTGACAGTCAGAGAAGCTCTTTCTATACAGTAATGGTCGTCATTCTCTTTTCAGGGAACCAGGGTTATGGTAATTATGTAACGTTTCCCCTTGTAGGGAAGCGGGAACACATAGGCTTTGGAAGCCAGCAGCCTCGGTTCATGTCCTGTTGTCAGTGCCTCCCTTTGTCAATGTTATGTAAGGTTAAAAAATAAACAGGTCTCTTTATTTTGTTGTACTTTGTGTATATGATGTGTGCTTTCATGAGTTTGAAGGGACATGGGATGGTATTACAGTGTGTGGTTATACAAATTGTTGTTTTTTATTGTAGTTTGACGAGATGATGTTTAAGTGAAATTGAAACTACGTGTGAAAATTTGCTTCGTCAGGAATATGTTTCCCTTTTTGCGGTTGCATATGTCTCAGAGTCAACACTTTGTGAATATTGTTCTTTTTCAAGTATTTAACTTTACACAATATATAACAGATTTAATAATAATAATAAAAGCAATGTGCTTACTATCTATGAGAAGATTAAGTTTCACTCTCTTGCAGAGAAATTATAAACACGCAAGATATAGTGAGAAAAAAAAAAAAATAACCAAGTAGGATATATTGAGTTTTTACAGCTATCAAGCTGTCATTTTTGGTGCAGTGTGACGGGGGTGCAATGGGTTGGAGCTGTGGTCGATCCTCCCGATCGTTGGTGGCATTGCATAAAACGGACGAGACCGGTGAAAAGACAAAGGTCGAACCGTCTGGGAATTCCAGAAAGATCTCTTGCTCCGTCCGAACGTGGAAATCCTCGGCCGCCACACCACGTACCTCAGTCGGAGTTACTAGGACGGTACGATCGAAGCTCGGTGGCTCAGTCCTGGGGAACAGCGGAAGGAGACGTGCTGTTTATTTGGTTCATGTGTGAAAGGTGTATTGTGTTTCAGAGACTGGAGTCTGGTTCAGCTTGTTACCCGGAAGAACGACCGGGACCTCGCCGCTAAAATCCTACCCAGGACCGGGAGCCCCCTAGCGGCCAGCGCGGGAGCGCCAAGGAAACCTCTATTTTATTATTTTTTTATTTTTACTGTGTGCGGGACTTTGTTAGTTGTACCTTTTTATTTTCACCTCCTCCTTTATCATTGTTGTTATTGGTGGGGACATTTATTTTGATTATTTTTATTTCATTACTTTTGTTTTTATTTTTCTTTTGATTGGAAAACTGGTTGGTGGCCATCTACGGCCATACAAATAAAAACCCTGCTGCATGGAAAAACTACTCAAGCCTCCTGTGTGTTTTTGCCAGTCCCATCATCATCACCGTTTTGACTCAGCCCACTAACCTCTCACATGTAGAAAAACATCTACGTCACATTCTTGGACTGAACTTCGACACTAGCATTATCTCGCCCTTAACAACAAATACACACTCCTGATTCATTGGTACAGTACTCCCTGACCTCCCAACTCCCACCTAATAGGCTCTTGGTAACTGTCAGTAAATGTACTACGTTCAAGAACCAAAAACACACAAGTGTATAGTGCTGCAGATCAGAGCCTCTACTAACATGCGCTGCTTCTAAAAGGGTTTAAATCATGTCATAAAATACTGCAGCGTTTGTAAAGCATAGTATTATTAATAATGGCCATCCTCATATAATCACCAACCTCGTTTCAGGGCCGCAATCATTTTGATCAATTTAAAATAAACGCTGCGGCGCCAAACTGAAGTAATACGGTGTTCATGTATGTATGTGTGTATATATAAATAAGGTTATATATACACACACACACTACAGATATACAGATCATATATATATCCTATAATATATATATATATATACAATATATCTATATATATATATAATATATATATATAATATATATATATATATACCTGGTACATTCCTAAAATCCCACCTATTCTTCTGATTTCTAATATAAAAAGAAAAATTCCAAAAAAAAGAAACTGTCAGTTCAGCTTGTGCTGCTTTGTTTGTGTTGTGCTCTTGTAGCTCTGAATGAATATCTTTCCAAATAAACAAGAAATCACCATTTAATGTGTGTAACAGAGGCACATATTGGGATACCTTTAACAAACAATAGTGGATAGCGACAAATTTCAATATACGCTGAGACTTTGAGGGTGGAAGACTCACTCAAATAATGCAAAATAATACTACTACTCCCTTTCTGCGGACAGTCCGAGTCGGTGGCTCATATTTATTTTTTATGCGCCAGGCTGCAGCCGTTCTTCCTGCTGCTGAAGAACCTCTTGCTGCAGTTCTGGCTGCACTTTTCACCCACCCTCCTCATCTTCGGGCACCCTGTTCCTGGCTCCAGCAAAAAGAGAGACCTCCTCGTCAATCTGCTCCTGGCTCTTGCTAAACTGGCCATTTACAAGATCAGGAAGCGGAAGATGAATGGGGAAGGTCTCTTTGACTGCGGGGCCATGTTCAGGGCCCTCTTCCGGTCTAGGGTTAATTTAGAGCATGCCCATGCGGAGTCTGCTGGCGACATGGCATCGTTTGTCGACCAGTGGACTCTGGGGGACGTGCTCTGTACCATCTCCCCTTTTGTTCTAAATATTTAATTTACAGTCCTCTTTTACACCCGTTTTTGTTGAATTAGTTTAAGGCCCATCCTTTTTAGCACCCCTAAGGGTGCTAATTTGAATTTCTTTCCAGCTGTCTTTGGACAGCTGGTGTAGTCCCATTAAAATGGGCCTTAAAATAGGACTACTCCCTTTCTGCGGACAGTCCGAGTTGGTGGCTCATATTTATTTTTTATGCGCCAGGCTGCAGCCGTTCTTCTTGCTTTTGAAGAATCTTCTGCTGCAGTTCTGGCTGCATTTCTCCCCCACCCTCCTCATCTTCGGGCACCCTGTTCGTGGCTCCAACAAAAAGAGAGACCTCCTTGTGAATCTGCTCCTGGATCTTGCTAAACTGGCCATTTACAAGACCAGGAAGCGTAAGATGAGCGGGGAAGGTCTCTTTGACTGCGGAGCCATGTTCAGAGCCCTCGTCCGTTCCCGGATTCATTTAGAGCACGCCCACGCGGAGTCTGCTGGCGACATGGCATCATTTGTCGACCAGTGGACTCTAGGGGGCGTGCTCTCTACCACCTCCCCGTTTTCTTTGAACATTTAATTTGCAGTCCTTTTTTCAACTGGTTTTCTTTAAATTAGTTATAGCCCATTCCTTTTAGCATCCTCAAATTGAGGATGTTAATGAGAATCTTTTGATGTCCTCTACATTGGACGGTCCCATTTAATGAGTTATAAATAGGACTGGCAGGTCGCCCGTGAGTGGAGCTCCTGCTTATTCCATTGCAAAAGTTTAAAAAACAGTTGTTTCAAGTTTTATTTTTGAAAATTTTTTGATCTTTTCATTTGTCTAAAGTAGTGGTGCACCTTTTAGTTAAAGAATTTTGATTTTGTAATGGTTCTTTTCTTTAAAATAAGTGTTTGTTTGTTTTGGTTTGTTTGTCTCCCTGCACTTGCATTGTAAGTGCAGGGGGGTGGCCATTTTGGATTTTTCTTTTTGATTGATTTTTATTTTTCCTTCTTTGAATTTTAAACTTTGGTTTCTCACTTTTATTTTAGGTGCTTTTTGATTTTATAATTAAGAGCACATTATCTAGTTTATTTGAGCGCAGGGGTCATGTGTATGTTTGTTTGTTTATTTTAAAAATTTTAAAATTTCAAAAATTAGTTTTTTTTGATTTTTGAAAAATAAATAAATAAATTGCCCTTTGTAAACGGGGGACGTGCTAACCTACACAGTGCACTATTGGAGTGCAGGGGTGTGTGTTTATTTTTGTTTTGTTTAAAAAAACAAAATTAAATCTTTTTTTTGGAAAAATAAATAAAAAACTTTAGTTCTTTTTTCCTATTTTGTTTTGCGCACCCCTGCACTATTGGAGTGCAGGGGTGAGTCTGTCTGTTTCCTTTTGTTTTTGTTTAAATAAATAAATAAAAATAAAAAATTAAAAATGAGCGGGGAAGCTCAGGAAGCCCCGAAAAAGTGGGCAAAGGTGCCTGCAGCGGAAGCTGCGGCACCTTTTAAAAACATTACCAGGAGGCACGGAGTCAGGTGCCTCCTGAAGGACTCCCTCTCGATTGAGGGCTTTGTCAAGGCCATGGCCAAGGTGGTAGGGCCATCGGTGATCGTGGCGGCCTCTAAAATGCACGGAAAAGCCGGATTTTTCTTAAAATCGGAGGCCGCCGCGAACACGGCAATCGAGGGGGTCTCGTGGTGGCGTGGATTTTTATCCCCGTCGAACCGCTCGCGGGCCTGGGCACTAGGGTCGTCCTATCAAACGTGCCACCTTTCTTGAGGGACGACCTGCTCAGGCCCCATTTGCAAGCCTTGGGGGAGATAAAGACATCTATCCACCCCCTCCCCCTAGGCTGCAAAGACCAGCACCTCCGCCACATTTTATCATTCCGCCGCCAGGTGACCATTCAACTGGCGGGTCAGGACGTGGCGGAGGGCAGCTTCGTGGTCCCCTTCGAGGGGACCAATTATGTCATCTTTTACTCATCGGAGGAGGTGCGGTGCTACCACTGCAAGGAGCTGGGGCACCAGAAGAAGAGGTGCCCCAAGCTCCAGCAGGACGCAAAACCACCCACGCCCGCACCGCGCCCCCCCGAGTCCACCTCGCCCCCGGGGCCCTCAAAGAGGCCCGCGGAGGGGGGCAAGACAACACCCGCCCCCCTCCCGGTAACATCAAAGGGGGGGGGGGAGGGGGAGGAGGCCCCCGAGGCGGCCGGACCCTCCGCGCCTACCATAAGCGTGCCGGGGGAGACCGTGGTCGCCGGCCGCAGCAAAAAGAAGACGGCGGCGGCCAGGTCCGCCGGGGAGGCCAAGCGGGGGGAGACGAAACCCGTCACCTCGTCGTCTGGCGGCGGGTCAGGGGGAGCTCCCGAAAAGGAGACTCCCTCGCCGGAACCCCCTGCGAGGCAGGGCGGCAAAGCCGCCCGTAAAACAAAAGACCTCCTCCCCGAGCGGGTGGGACGCTGGGAGACTCGGTGAAAATCAAAATAAGACGCAACGCGCTCACTAACCAACGTGAGTGCGTTGTGCTTCTTCACCGCGAGGGGGGCGGTGGAGAACCGGAGGAGAGGGAGGAGGACTCGGAGTCCGCCTGCAGCACGGGCTCGGAGGCTCTGTCCGCCCCTTCTCCGGACATCCCTACGGTGGAACTCATGGACTTCTTGGAGGCCACCATCCACCGCAGGGATAAGGTTCAGCTGGCCCTGGACAAATGGGGGGATTTCCAGAGAATCCTAAACTCTGTGAGATTCTTCCTCAGGGCCAGCCACGCCAGCAAGACTTCGGGCACGAGCGTGCACATTCGTGCCCGAAAGCTGCACGATCAGCTGGTGAACTTCGGGAGATCTCAGGGTCTCCCGTGAGTGTCGCCAGCTGCTCCTGACAGAGGACCATGTATGCCATCGGTACCGTCAACGTTAACGGGTGCAAGGACCATTTCCGCAGGGCCCAGGTAATCTCCTACCTGAAAAGGGAGGTTACTCTGTGTGCTTCCTGCAGGAATCCTACTCGACTCTGGAGGTCGAGGCCAACTGGCTGCTAGAGTGGGGGGGAGAGTGTCGTTCAGCCACCTCATCGAGTCATCTTGTGGGGTGGTGACGCTCTTCTCCGTCTCCTTCGTTACGACGGTACTTGATGTGGTCAACTTCGTGCCGGGCCGTCTCTTTCACCACCGGATCCGGGTTGGGGACGCTACTGTTCACCTCTTGAACGCGTACGCTCCGTCCACGGGTCCGGCGAGGGTTCACTTCTTCCACCGGATGTCCGTCCACCTGAACACCATCGGCGCCGACGAGCTCGTGGTCCTCGGGGGGGACTTCAACTGCACCCTCGAGGCCACGGACCGAGTGGGGCGGGAACCCTACCCGCTCTCGTCGGCTGCCCTGAGAGAGCTGATCGCTCGGCTCTCTCTGGTGGACATCTGGCAGTGGCAACACCCGGACGCCTCGGCCTTCACCTACACCTGGGTGAGGGAGGGGCGGGTGTCTCAGTCCCGGATTGACAGGTTCTACGTCTCGCGGAACCACGCTCACTGCATTCGCTCCTCCGACATCAGACCGGCGCTGTTCACGGACCACAACCTGGTGGCCGTGTCGGTGGCCGTGGTGCCAGCTAGGCACGTTGCTGCCTACTGGCACTTCAACAACAGCCTGTTGGAGGACGAGCTCTTTGAGCGGTCTTTCCGGGACTTTTGGACGGTCTGACACGGCAGGCGATCTCGCTTCCCCATGTGGCATCAGTGGTGGGACGTGGGGAAAGCGCAGATCAAGATCATCTGTCAGGAGTACACGAGGGGCGCGAGCAGGCGGAGGGACTCACGGATCGAGCGGCTGGAAAGGGAGCTGCTCGGTCTGGAGAGCTGCCTGGCTCGCGGGGACCAACTCGAGCAGAGCGTGTACGAGGATAAGAAGAGCACCCTGCAGGACCTGCAGCTCCAGCGGTCCCCGGGGGCGTTTGTGCGCCCGCGGATCCAGTTCCTTCGGGAGATGGACCGCAGCACACACTTCTTCTACGCATTGGAGAAAAAGAAGGGAGACCGTAAAAACATCACCTGCCTCCTGGCGGAGGACGGCTCCCTTCTGACGGATCCGGAGAGCGTGAACGAGAGGGCCAGGGCCTTCTACTCTGCCCTTTTCTCTCCAGATCCCGTCGACTCCGACGCGTTCAGGGTTCTGTGGGACGGGCTTCCCACGGTCAGCGGGGGCGTGTGGGACGAGTTCGAGGGCCACCTGACCCTGGCCGAGCTCACCGACGCCCTCAGTCAGATGCCCTAAAACAAATCGTCGGGCATCGACGGGCTGACCGTGGAGTTCTACAAGAAGTTTTGGGACTTGCTGGGACCCGCCTTTGCGCAGGTCCTGGCGGAAGCCTACGAGACCGGGGAGATGCTCCTTTCGATGAGGCAGGCCGTTATCATGCTCCTGCCCAAGAAGGGGGATCTGCGCTGCCTCCAGAACTGGCGCCCGGTCTCGCTGCTATGCACGGACTACAAAATCGTAGCCAAGGCCGCCTCCCTGAGGCTCAAGTCCGTGCTGGCAGATGTGATCCACCCCGACCAGTCCTACACGGTCCTGAACCGGACGATTTTCGACAACATCTTCCTGGTTCGGGACCTCCTGCACTACTGCAGGAGGACCGGTCGGTCGGTCGCCTTCCTCTCCCTGGATCAGGAGAAGGCGTTCAACCGGGTGGATCACGAATGTCTCTTCAGAACCCTGTGAGCATTAATATTCGGGTCGCGCTTTGTGGGCCTGTTCCGGATGCTGTGCGCCTCTGCCAAGTGCTTAATTAAAGTCAACTGGTCCCTGACCGCGGCCCTCGCTTTCACGAGAGGAGTACGTCAGGGCTGCCCTCTGTCTGGACAACTGTACGTGCTGTGCATCGAGCCCTTCCTCTGCCTCCTTTGTGGGAGGCTCACGGGGTTGGCGCTCGGCGCGCCGGAGACGAGGGTGCTCCTGGTGGCCTCGGATCCGGCTGATCTGGAGAGGATGCGGAGCTGCCAGAGCGTCTACTCTGCCGCGTCCTCTGCCACGATCAACTGGACCAAATGCTTTGGGTTACTGAGCCCCGCGGAGGCCTCGGTCGCCGCCAACTGGACGGAGTTGGAGGACAAGGTTGCTGCGCGACTGAGGTCGTGGTCACGTCTGCTGAAACTGCTTTTCTTCAGGGGAAGGGCTCTGGTCATTAACCAACTGGTGGCGGTGACTCACCGTCCTGAGCCCGCCCCCTGAGTTTGTGGCCAGGGTCCAGAGGAAGCTGACGGACTTCTTCTGGGCTGGAAAGCACTGAGCCTCTCTCTCGCCGAGGGGGGGCAGGGGTTGGTGCGCATCAGGAGCCAGGTGCACACCTTCTGCCTCCAGACCCTGCAGAGATACTTGTACGCAGACCCGGCCCCGCAGTGGTGCACGCTGGCAGATCAGAACATGGTGGAGAGCAGCTTCGTGGTCCCCTTTGAGGGGACCAATTACGTTATTTTTTACTCATCAGAGGAGCTGGGGCACCAGAAAAAGAGGTGCCCCAAGCTCCAGCAGGGCGCAAAGCCACCCACGCCTCTCCGAGTCCACCTCGCCCGCAGGACCCTCAAGGAGGCCCGCAGAGGGGGTGGGGCGGAAAACACCCGCCCCCAGTAACATCAAAGGGGGGGGAGGAGGCCCCTGAGGTGGCTGGACCCTCCGCGCCTACTGTAAGCGCGCCGGGGGAGAAAGCCGCCGGGTGGTCCATGATCGCCGCCCTCAGCAAAAAGAAGGTAATACAAGTGAAACAATAGAAGTGGTGGTTAGGGATGGGATAGGTGCATGCAATGGTCTCCCAGAAGCCAACGCAGCATTGTCTGCGGTCACCACAACAGGGACCATAGTCGTTTCAAGCAGAAACCAACAATACAAGTGACGGTCATGCATTGGCTAGGCGCATGCAATGTGAAAATTTGCATATCTCCCAGAATTCCCTGTGCCATTGCCGGCGGTCACCACAACAGGACTGTTAGTGGTTCCAAGGAAATATAAAATCTCCTGAGCACTCATACAACATTAAATGTGATGTTTACGTATTGGATAGGTGCATTACCGAAGGTCACCACAACAGGGACCATTGTCATTTTAAGCAAATATAAAAGCTCCTAAGCACTCAAGGAGCATTACAAGTGATGGCCATACAGTGGATCTCACGTACGTTACAACTTTAAACGTATAGAGGTATCTTCGAAGGACGTGCAGCATTGTTGACTGTCCCCACGGGGGGGGGAGGAGGTTGCCCACAGTCGTGTTAAGCAAAATTTTCGTCTATATTTACGTCGATCAGTGACAACCAACAGTACAAGTGACAGTCACAGACTAGATAGGGGCATGCAATGGTGAAATTTACTTTTCTCCTAGAAGCCCCTGCAGTGTTGCATGCTGTTAGCACAACAGGTCCCTTAATCAATTTAAGAAGATATAAAAGCTCCTGAACAATCAACCGACAATAGCAGCAGTAACAATATCTCTCTGTAGCCCCCTTGGCTTTATTGTTGGTCACCACAACAGTTCCCTTAGTCGTTTCAAGGAGATATAAAATATCCTGAGCACTCAACCAGCATTACAAGTGATGGTCACACATTGCATAGTATCATGCAATGTGGAAATTTGCATTTTTCCTTGAAAACCCCCGCAGCATTATCGACGGTCACCACAACAGGGCCCATAGTCGTTTTAAGAAGATATAAATGGGACTGAGCACTCAATCAAAAATACAAATAGCAGTCAGGGATGGGATAGGCACCTGCAAAGGTGAAATTTGCATATCTCCCAGAAGCCACTGCAGCATTGCATGTGGCCCCCACAACAGGGCCCTTAGTCATTTCAAGGAGATATAAAAGCTCCTGAGCACTGAACCAACAAAACAAGTGGAGTTCAGAGATTGGACAGACACAAGCAATGGTGAAATGTGTATATCAAAGAGGTCACTTTATATTGCCAGAGGTCACTACAATAGCACCCTTGGTCGTTTCAAGGAGATAAAAAAGCTGCTGAGGTCTGAACCAGCATTGACATGGCACTGGTTGTGGTGATCTCACACATGACACTGGTTGTGTGCGTGGGGTTTCATGGTGATGCTTGTTATTTTCTGTGGGTGTCACCATCACCTTTGATAATGTTCCGTGTTCGGGGCATCTCCATCACACGTGACCTGTTGCGATCTCAATCTCGATCGTCAATGTCACACTTGACAGATTTTTGAGCTCAGGGCGTCACCGTCATGGATGATGCTTGTTGTTTGCTCGGGACGTCACTTTTGATGCTGTTTGCTTGCTTGGGGCGTCACTGTTACATTGACACAGTTTCTGTGCTCGGTGCTTCAAAGACACACGTGACGCTTTTTGCGAGCTCGGGCATCAGTCACGTGTAACCCAGTGTGGGTGTTCGGGGCATCACGTCATGCCTAACTTGTTGCGAGCTCGATCTGCACTGTCACGCGTGCGGTGTTTCAGAGCTCGGGGCATCATCATCTCGCCTGACGCTTGTTACTCGGGGCTTCTTTGTAAGCTTTGATGACGTTTGCATTCCTGATAGTCACCGTCACACGTGACGCTGGTTTTGTGTTCCGGGCTTCACGGTCACATGTGACTTGTTGCTTGCTCGTCTTGTTGCATGATGCTGTTTGCGAGCTTGGGGCATCACCATCACCAGTGACACTATTTCCGTGTGCTCTCGTCACAGTCTCCTGTGACGCTGTTTGTGAGCTCGGGGGTATAATCGTCTCCCATGACTGTTGTTATTAGCTCAGGGGGGTCACCGTCTCCTTTGATGCTGTTTTCGTATTCGGGGCGTCACTGGCACATGTGACGCAGTATGCATTCTTGATCGTCACCGTCACAAGTAACGCCGTTTTCACGGTCACGCGTGACTTGTTACGTTCTCGACTTGTTGCGTGACGCTGTTTGTGAGCTAGGGATATCAACATAACCTATGACGCTATTTCCGTGCTTGGGGCGTCAGCGTCACGCTGTTTTCGAGCTCGGGGTATCAACATCACCTATGACACTATTTGCGTGCAGTGGGCGTCATTCGAAACGCGTGACTGTGTTTTGAGCTCCGGGCGTCACCGTCACTGTTGTTTACTGTGGACCTCATCGTCACCTTTGATGCTGTTTGCTTTCTCGGGGCGTAACTATCAAATGTGACTTGTTGCGAGCTCGACCAACATCATCACGCTTGAGGTGTTTGCGAACTCGGAGCGTCACCGTCAGATGTGACGATGTTTGCGTGCTTGTTCATCACCATCAAACGTGACGCTGGTTGCTTTCTCGGGGCGTCACTGTCAAATGTAACGCAGTTTTCTTGATCGGTGCTTCACCGTCACGCGTGACGCTTTTTGCGAGCTCGGGTGTCAGCGTCGCGCTTAACCCAGTTTGCATGTTCCTGGCGTCACCGTCACGCGTGACTTATTGCGAACTCGACCAACATCATCACACATGAGGTGTTTGCGAACTCGGATCGTCACCGTCAGATGTGACGATGTTTGCGTGTATTGGCCGTCACCATCAGCTGTGGGGCTGGTTGCGTGTTTGGGGTCACGGTAACGAGTAACGTTGCGTATGACGTTATTTCCGAGCTTGAGGCGTCATCGTCACACATGATGCAAGTTAAGAACATAAGAAAGAACATAAGAAAGTTTACAAACGAGAGGAGGCCATTCGGCCCATCTTGCTCGTTTGGTTGTTAGTAGCTTATTGATCCCAAAATCTCATCAAGCAGCTTCTTGAAGGATCCCAGGGTGTCAGCTTCAACAACATTACTGGGGAGTTGATTCCAGACCCTCACAATTCTCTGTGTAAAAAAGTGTCTCCTATTTTCTGTTCTGAATGCCCCTTTTTCTAAACTCCATTTGTGACCCCTGGTCCTTGTTTCTTTTTTCAGGCTGAAAAAGTCCCTTGGGTCGACACTGTCAATACCTTTTAGAATTTTGAATGCTTGAATTAGGTCGCCACGTAGTCTTCTTTGTTCAAGACTGAACAGATTCAATTTTT
The DNA here is from genome assembly GCF_017654505.1 of Polyodon spathula. Classification (NCBI taxonomy): domain Eukaryota; kingdom Metazoa; phylum Chordata; class Actinopteri; order Acipenseriformes; family Polyodontidae; genus Polyodon; species Polyodon spathula. The sequence goes on along the minus strand of NC_054568.1, from coordinate 396,710 downwards.
TTAGCCTGTCTGCATTTGACATGCCTTTTAAGCCCGGAATAATTATGGTCGCTCTTCTTTGCACTCTTTCTAGAGCAGCAATATCTTTTTTATAGCGAGGTGACCAGAACTGAACACAATATTCAAGATGAGGTCTTACTAGTGCATTGTACAGTTTTAACATTACTTCCCTTGATTTAAATTCAACACTTTTCACAATGTATCCGAGCATCTTGTTAGCCTTTTTTATAGCTTCCCCACATTGTCTAGATGAAGACATTTCTGAGTCAACAAAAACTCCTAGGTCTTTTTCATAGATTCCTTCTCCAATTTCAATATCT
>NC_054568.1:393826-395890 GCF_017654505.1 Polyodon spathula | reverse complement strand
CAGCGTCGCGCTTAACCCAGTTTGCATGTTCGTGGCGTTACCGTCACGCGTGACTTATTGCGAACTCGACCAACATCATCACACATGAGGTGTTTGCGAACTCGGATCGTCACCGTCAGATGTGACGATGTTTGCGTGTACTGGCCGTCACCATCAGCTGTGGGGCTGGTTGCGTGTTTGGGGTCACGGTCGCGAGTAACGTTGCGTATGACGTTATTTGAGCTCGAGGCGTCATCGTCACACATAAGTTTAGTTGAGTGATTCAATGTCACATTTGAAAATATTTTTGTACTCGGTGAGTCACCGTCACGCGTGACGCTTTTTGCGAGCTCGGGTGTCAGCGTCGCGCTTAACCCAGTTTGCATGTTCCTGGCGTCACCGTCACGCGTGACTTATTGCGAACTCGACCAACATCATCACGCTTGAGGTGTTTGCGAACTCGGATCGTCACCGTCAGATGTGACGATGTTTTCGTGTACTGGCCGTCACCATCAGCTGTGGGGCTGGTTGCGTGTTTGGGGTCACGGTCGCGAGTAACGTTGCGTATGACGTTATTTGAGCTCGAGGCGTCATCGTCACACATAAGTTTAGTTGAGTGATTCAATGTCACATTTGAAAATATTTTTGTACTCGGTGTGTCACCGTCACGCGTGACGCTTTTTGCGAGCTCGGGTGTCAGCGTCGCGCTTAACCCAGTTTCCATGTTCGTGGCGTTACCGTCACGCGTGACTTATTGCGAACTCGACCAACATCATCACGCTTGAGGTGTTTGCGAACTCGGATCGTCACCGTCAGATGTGACGATGTTTGCGTGTACTGGCCGTCACCATCAGCTGTGGGGCTGGTTGCGTGTTTGGGGTCACGGTCGCGAGTAACGTTGCGTATGACGTTATTTGAGCTCGAGGCGTCATCGTCACACATAAGTCTAGTTGAGTGATTCAATGTCACATTTGAAAATATTTTTGTACTCGGTGAATCACCGTCACGCGTGACGCTTTTTGCGAGCTCGGGTGTCAGCGTCGCGCTTAACCCAGTTTGCATGTTCGTGGCGTCACCGTCACGCGTGACTTATTGCGAACTCGACCAACATCATCACACATGAGGTGTTTGCGAACTCGGATCGTCACCGTCAGATGTGACGATGTTTGCGTGTACTGGCCGTCACCATCAGCTGTGGGGCTGGTTGCGTGTTTGGGGTCACGGTCGCGAGTAACGTTGCGTATGACGTTATTTGAGCTCGAGGCGTCATCGTCACACATAAGGCTAGTTGAGTGATTCAATGTCACATTTGAAAATATTTTTGTACTCGGTGCGTCACCGTCACGCGTGACGCTTTTTGCGAGCTCGGGTGTCAGCGTCGCGCTTAACCCAGTTTCCATGTTCGTGGCGTCACCGTCACGCGTGACTTATTGCGAACTCGACCAACATCATCACACATGAGGTGTTTGCGAACTCGGATCGTCACCGTCAGATGTGACGATGTTTGCGTGTATTGGCCGTCACCATCAGCTGTGGGGCTGGTTGCGTGTTTGGGGTCACGGTCGCGAGTAACGTTGCGTATGACGTTATTTCCGAGCTCGAGGCGTCATCGTCACACATGAGTCTAGTTGAGTGAATCACTGTCACATTTAAAAATATTTTTGTACTCGGTGAATCACCGTCACGCGTGACGCTTTTTGCGAGCTCGGGTGTCAGCGTCGCGCTTAACCCAGTTTCCATGTTCGTGGCGTTACCGTCACGCGTGACTTATTGCGAACTCGACCAACATCATCACACATGAGGTGTTTGCGAACTCGGATCGTCACCGTCAGATGTGACGATGTTTTCGTGTACTGGCCGTCACCATCAGCTGTGGGGCTGGTTGCGTGTTTGGGGTCACGAGTAACGTTGCGTATGACGTTATTTCCGAGCTCGAGGCGTCATCGTCACACATAAGGCTAGTTGAGTGATTCAATGTCACATTTGAAAATATTTTTGTACTCGGTGTGTCACCGTCACGCGTGACGCTTTTTGCGAGCTCGGGTGTCAGCGTCGCGCTTAACCCAGTTTGCATGTTCCTGGCGT
>NC_054568.1:370890-393707 GCF_017654505.1 Polyodon spathula | reverse complement strand
ACCATCAGCTGTGGGGCTGGTTGCGTGTTTGGGGTCACGGTCGTGAGTAACGTTGCGTATGACGTTATTTGAGCTCGAGGCGTCATCGTCACACATAAGGCTAGTTGAGTGATTCACTGTCACATTTGAAAAAAATTTTCTACTCGGTGCGTCACCGTCACGCGTGACGCTTTTTGCAAGCTCGGGTGTCAGCGTCGCGCTTAACCCAGTTTCCATGTTCGTGGCGTTACCGTCACGCGTGACTTATTGCGAACTCGACCAACATCATCACACATGAGGTGTTTGCGAACTCGGATCGTCACCGTCAGATGTGACGATGTTTGCGTGTACTGGCCGTCACCATCAGCTGTGGGGCTGGTTGCGTGTTTGGGGTCACGGTCGCGAGTAACGTTGCGTATGACGTTATTTGAGCTCGAGGCGTCATCGTCACACATAAGTTTAGTTGAGTGATTCAATGTCACATTTGAAAATATTTTTGTACTCGGTGTGTCACCGTCACGCGTGACGCTTTTTGCGAACTCGGGTGTCAGCGTCGCGCTTAACCCAGTTTGCATGTTCCTGGCGTCACCGTCACGCGTGACTTATTGCGAACTCGACCAACATCATCACACATGAGGTGTTTGCGAACTCGGATCGTCACCGTCAGATGTGACGATGTTTGCGTGTACTGGCCGTCACCATCAGCTGTGGGGCTGGTTGCGTGTTTGGGGTCACGGTCGCGAGTAACGTTGCGTATGACGTTATTTGAGCTCGAGGCGTCATCGTCACACATAAGGCTAGTTGAGTGATTCAATGTCACATTTGAAAATATTTTTGTACTCGGTGCGTCACCGTCACGCGTGACGCTTTTTGCGAGCTCGGGTGTCAGCGTCGCGCTTAACCCAGTTTGCATGTTCGTGGCGTCACCGTCACGCGTGACTTATTGCGAACTCGACCAACATCATCACACATGAGGTGTTTGCGAACTCGGATCGTCACCGTCAGATGTGACGATGTTTGCGTGTACTGGCCGTCACCATCAGCTGTGGGGCTGGTTGCGTGTTTGGGGTCACGGTCGCGAGTAACGTTGCGTATGACGTTATTTGAGCTCGAGGCGTCATCGTCACACATAAGTCTAGTTGAGTGATTCAATGTCACATTTGAAAATATTTTTGTACTCGGTGCGTCACCGTCACGCGTGACGCTTTTTGCGAGCTCGGGTGTCAGCGTCGCGCTTAACCCAGTTTGCATGTTCGTGGCGTCACCGTCACGCGTGACTTATTGCGAACTCGACCAACATCATCACACATGAGGTGTTTGCGAACTCGGATCGTCACCGTCAGATGTGACGATGTTTGCGTGTACTGGCCGTCACCATCAGCTGTGGGGCTGGTTGCGTGTTTGGGGTCACGGTCGCGAGTAACGTTGCGTATGACGCTATTTGAGCTCGAGGCGTCATCGTCACACATAAGGCTAGTTGAGTGATTCAATGTCACATTTGAAAATATTTTTGTACTCGGTGTGTCACCGTCACGCGTGACGCTTTTTGCGAGCTCGGGTGTCAGCGTCGCGCTTAACCCAGTTTCCATGTTCGTGGCGTTACCGTCACGCGTGACTTATTGCGAACTCGACCAACATCATCACACATGAGGTGTTTGCGAACTCGGATCGTCACCGTCAGATGTGACGATGTTTGCGTGTACTGGCCGTCACCATCAGCTGTGGGGCTGGTTGCGTGTTTGGGGTCACGGTCGCGAGTAACGTTGCGTATGACGTTATTTGAGCTCGAGGCGTCATCGTCACACATAAGGCTAGTTGAGTGATTCAATGTCACATTTGAAAATATTTTTGTACTCGGTGTGTCACCGTCACGCGTGACGCTTTTTGCGAGCTCGGGTGTCAGCGTCGCGCTTAACCCAGTTTGCATGTTCCTGGCGTCACCGTCACGCGTGACTTATTGCGAACTCGACCAACATCATCACACATGAGGTGTTTGCGAACTCGGATCGTCACCGTCAGATGTGACGATGTTTGCGTGTACTGGCCGTCACCATCAGCTGTGGGGCTGGTTGCGTGTTTGGGGTCACGGTCGCGAGTAACGTTGCGTATGACGTTATTTGAGCTCGAGGCGTCATCGTCACACATAAGGCTAGTTGAGTGATTCAATGTCACATTTGAAAATATTTTTGTACTCGGTGCGTCACCGTCACGCGTGACGCTTTTTGCGAGCTCGGGTGTCAGCGTCGCGCTTAACCCAGTTTCCATGTTCGTGGCGTTACCGTCACGCGTGACTTATTGCGAACTCGACCAACATCATCACACATGAGGTGTTTGCGAACTCGGATCGTCACCGTCAGATGTGACGATGTTTGCGTGTACTGGCCGTCACCATCAGCTGTGGGGCTGGTTGCGTGTTTGGGGTCACGGTCGCGAGTAACGTTGCGTATGACGCTATTTGAGCTCGAGGCGTCATCGTCACACATAAGGCTAGTTGAGTGATTCAATGTCACATTTGAAAATATTTTTGTACTCGGTGTGTCACCGTCACGCGTGACGCTTTTTGCGAACTCGGGTGTCAGCGTCGCGCTTAACCCAGTTTGCATGTTCCTGGCGTTACCGTCACGCGTGACTTATTGCGAACTCGACCAACATCATCACACATGAGGTGTTTGCGAACTCGATCGTCACCGTCAGATGTGACGATGTTTGCGTGTATTGGCCGTCACCATCAGCTGTGGGGCTGGTTGCGTGTTTGGGGTCACGGTCGCGAGTAACGTTGCGTATGACGTTATTTGAGCTCGAGGCGTCATCGTCACACATAAGGCTAGTTGAGTGATTCAATGTCACATTTGAAAATATTTTTGTACTCGGTGTGTCACCGTCACGCGTGACGCTTTTTGCGAGCTCGGGTGTCAGCGTCGCGCTTAACCCAGTTTGCATGTTCCTGGCGTCACCGTCACGCGTGACTTATTGCGAACTCGACCAACATCATCACACATGAGGTGTTTGCGAACTCGGATCGTCACCGTCAGATGTGACGATGTTTGCGTGTACTGGCCGTCACCATCAGCTGTGGGGCTGGTTGCGTGTTTGGGGTCACGGTCGCGAGTAACGTTGCGTATGACGTTATTTGAGCTCGAGGCGTCATCGTCACACATAAGGCTAGTTGAGTGATTCAATGTCACATTTGAAAATATTTTTGTACTCGGTGTGTCACCGTCACGCGTGACGCTTTTTGCGAGCTCGGGTGTCAGCGTCGCGCTTAACCCAGTTTCCATGTTCGTGGCGTTACCGTCACGCGTGACTTATTGCGAACTCGACCAACATCATCACACATGAGGTGTTTGCGAACTCGGATCGTCACCGTCAGATGTGACGATGTTTGCGTGTACTGGCCGTCACCATCAGCTGTGGGGCTGGTTGCGTGTTTGGGGTCACGGTCGCGAGTAACGTTGCGTATGACGTTATTTGAGCTCGAGGCGTCATCGTCACACATAAGGCTAGTTGAGTGATTCAATGTCACATTTGAAAATATTTTTGTACTCGGTGCGTCACCGTCACGCGTGACGCTTTTTGCGAGCTCGGGTGTCAGCGTCGCGCTTAACCCAGTTTGCATGTTCGTGGCGTTACCGTCACGCGTGACTTATTGCGAACTCGACCAACATCATCACACATGAGGTGTTTGCGAACTCGGATCGTCACCGTCAGATGTGACGATGTTTGCGTGTACTGGCCGTCACCATCAGCTGTGGGGCTGGTTGCGTGTTTGGGGTCACGGTCGCGAGTAACGTTGCGTATGACGTTATTTGAGCTCGAGGCGTCATCGTCACACATAAGTTTAGTTGAGTGATTCAATGTCACATTTGAAAAATATTTTTGTACTCGGTGTCAGCGTCACCGCGTTAACGTGACGCGTCACGCGTGACGCTTTTTGCGAGCTCGGGTGTCAGCGTCGCGCTTAACCCAGTTTGCATGTTCGTGGCGTCACCGTCACGCGTGACTTATTGCGAGCTCGACCAACATCATCACACTTGAGGTGTTTTTGAACTCGGATCGTCACCGTCACGCGTGACGCTTGAGGTGTTTGCGAACTCGGATCGTCACCGTCAGATGTGACGATGTTTGCGTGTACTGGCCGTCACCATCAGCTGTGGGGCTGGTTGCGTGTTTGGGGTCACGAGTAACGTTGCGTGGTCATCGTTTGAAAATATTTTTGTACTCGTCAGCTCGGGTGTCAGCGTCGCGCTTAACCCATTGGCGTCACCGTCACGCGTGACTTATTGCGAACTCGACCAACATCATCACACATGAGGTGTTTGCGAACTCGCGATCGTCACCGTCAGATGTGACGATGTTTGCGTGTACTGGCCGTCACCATCAGCTGTGGGGCTGGTTGCGTGTTTGGGGTCACGGTCGCGAGTAACGTTGCGTATGACGTTATTTGAGCTCGAGGCGTCATCGTCACACATAAGGCTAGTTGAGTGATTCAATGTCACATTTGAAAATATTTTTGTACTCGGTGTGTCACCGTCACGCGTGACGCTTTTTGCGAGCTCGGGTGTCAGCGTCGCGCTTAACCCAGTTTGCATGTTCCTGGCGTCACCGTCACGCGTGACTTATTGCGAACTCGACCAACATCATCACACATGAGGTGTTTGCGAACTCGGATCGTCACCGTCAGATGTGACGATGTTTGCGTGTACTGGCCGTCACCATCAGCTGTGGGGCTGGTTGCGTGTTTGGGCTCACCAGTAACGTTGCGTATGACGTTATTTCCGAGCTCGAGGCGTCATCGTCACACATAAGGCTAGTTGAGTGATTCACTGTCACATTTGAAAATATTTTTGTACTCGGTGCGTCACCGTCACGCGTGACGCTTTTTGCAAGCTCGGGTGTCAGCGTCGCGCTTAACCCAGTTTCCATGTTCGTGGCGTTACCGTCACGCGTGACTTATTGCGAACTCGACCAACATCATCACACATGAGGTGTTTGCGAACTCGGATCGTCACCGTCAGATGTGACGATGTTTGCGTGTATTGGCCGTCACCATCAGCTGTGGGGCTGGTTGCGTGTTTGGGGTCACGGTCGCGAGTAACGTTGCGTATGACGTTATTTCCGAGCTCGAGGCGTCATCGTCACACATAAGGCTAGTTGAGTGATTCAATGTCACATTTGAAAATATTTTTGTACTCGGTGCGTCACCGTCACGCGTGACGCTTTTTGCGAGCTCGGGTGTCAGCGTCGCGCTTAACCCAGTTTGCATGTTCGTGGCGTTACCGTCACGCGTGACTTATTGCGAACTCGACCAACATCATCACACATGAGGTGTTTGCGAACTCGGATCGTCACCGTCAGATGTGACGATGTTTGCGTGTACTGGCCGTCACCATCAGCTGTGGGGCTGGTTGCGTGTTTGGGGTCACGGTCGCGAGTAACGTTGCGTATGACGTTATTTGAGCTCGAGGCGTCATCGTCACACATAAGGCTAGTTGAGTGATTCACTGTCACATTTGAAAATATTTTTGTACTCGGTGCGTCACCGTCACGCGTGACGCTTTTTGCAAGCTCGGGTGTCAGCGTCGCGCTTAACCCAGTTTCCATGTTCGTGGCGTTACCGTCACGCGTGACTTATTGCGAACTCGACCAACATCATCACACATGAGGTGTTTGCGAACTCGGATCGTCACCGTCAGATGTGACGATGTTTGCGTGTACTGGCCGTCACCATCAGCTGTGGGGCTGGTTGCGTGTTTGGGGTCACGGTCGCGAGTAACGTTGCGTATGACGTTATTTGAGCTCGAGGCGTCATCGTCACACATAAGGCTAGTTGAGTGATTCAATGTCACATTTGAAAATATTTTTGTACTCGGTGCGTCACCGTCACGCGTGACGCTTTTTGCGAGCTCGGGTGTCAGCGTCGCGCTTAACCCAGTTTGCATGTTCGTGGCGTCACCGTCACGCGTGACTTATTGCGAACTCGACCAACATCATCACACATGAGGTGTTTGCGAACTCGGATCGTCACCGTCAGATGTGACGATGTTTGCGTGTACTGGCCGTCACCATCAGCTGTGGGGCTGGTTGCGTGTTTGGGGTCACGGTCGCGAGTAACGTTGCGTATGACGTTATTTGAGCTCGAGGCGTCATCGTCACACATAAGGCTAGTTGAGTGATTCAATGTCACATTTGAAAATATTTTTGTACTCGGTGTGTCACCGTCACGCGTGACGCTTTTTGCGAGCTCGGGTGTCAGCGTCGCGCTTAACCCAGTTTGCATGTTCCTGGCGTCACCGTCACGCGTGACTTATTGCGAACTCGACCAACATCATCACACATGAGGTGTTTGCGAACTCGGATCGTCACCGTCAGATGTGACGATGTTTGCGTGTACTGGCCGTCACCATCAGCTGTGGGGCTGGTTGCGTGTTTGGGGTCACGGTCGCGAGTAACGTTGCGTATGACGTTATTTGAGCTCGAGGCGTCATCGTCACACATAAGGCTAGTTGAGTGATTCAATGTCACATTTGAAAATATTTTTGTACTCGGTGCGTCACCGTCACGCGTGACGCTTTTTGCGAGCTCGGGTGTCAGGTCGCGCTTAACCCAGTTTGCATGTTCGTGGCGTCACCGTCACGCGTGACTTATTGCGAACTCGACCAACATCATCACACATGAGGTGTTTGCGAACTCGGATCGTCACCGTCAGATGTGACGATGTTTGCGTGTATTGGCCGTCACCATCAGCTGTGGGGCTGGTTGCGTGTTTGGGGTCACGGTCGCGAGTACGTTGCGTATGACGTTATTTGAGCTCGAGGCGTCATCGTCACACATAAGGCTAGTTGAGTGATTCAATGTCACATTTGAAAATATTTTTGTACTCGGTGCGTCACCGTCACGCGTGACGCTTTTTGCGAGCTCGGGTGTCAGCGTCGCGCTTAACCCAGTTTGCATGTTCGTGGCGTCACCGTCACGCGTGACTTATTGCGAACTCGACCAACATCATCACACATGAGGTGTTTGCGAACTCGGATCGTCACCGTCAGATGTGACGATGTTTGCGTGTACTGGCCGTCACCATCAGCTGTGGGGCTGGTTGCGTGTTTGGGGTCACGGTCGCGAGTAACGTTGCGTATGACGTTATTTGAGCTCGAGGCGTCATCGTCACACATAAGGCTAGTTGAGTGATTCAATGTCACATTTGAAAATATTTTTGTACTCGGTGTGTCACCGTCACGCGTGACGCTTTTTGCGAGCTCGGGTGTCAGCGTCGCGCTTAACCCAGTTTGCATGTTCCTGGCGTCACCGTCACGCGTGACTTATTTTTTGATCGTCACCGCGAGTAACGTTCGTATGACGTTATTTGAGCTCATCGTCACACATAAGTTTAGTTGAGTGATTCAATGTCACATTTGAAAATATTTTTGTACTCGGTGTGTCACCGTCACGCGTGACGCTTTTTGCGAGCTCGGGTGTCAGCGTCGCGCTTAACCCAGTTTGCATGTTCGTGGCGTCACCGTCACGCGTGACTTATTGCGAACTCGACCAACATCATCACACATGAGGTGTTTGCGAACTCGGATCGTCACCGTCAGATGTGACGATGTTTGCGTGTACTGGCCGTCACCATCAGCTGTGGGGCTGGTTGCGTGTTTGGGGTCACGGTCGCGAGTAACGTTGCGTATGACGTTATTTGAGCTCGAGGCGTCATCGTCACACATAAGGCTAGTTGAGTGATTCAATGTCACATTTGAAAATATTTTTGTACTCGGTGCGTCACCGTCACGCGTGACGCTTTTTGCAAGCTCGGGTGTCAGCGTCGCGCTTAACCCAGTTTCCATGTTCGTGGCGTTACCGTCACGCGTGACTTATTGCGAACTCGACCAACATCATCACACATGAGGTGTTTGCGAACTCGGATCGTCACCGTCAGATGTGACGATGTTTGCGTGTACTGGCCGTCACCATCAGCTGTGGGGCTGGTTGCGTGTTTGGGGTCACGGTCGCGAGTAACGTTGCGTATGACGTTATTTGAGCTCGAGGCGTCATCGTCACACATAAGGCTAGTTGAGTGATTCAATGTCACATTTGAAAATATTTTTGTACTCGGTGCGTCACCGTCACGCGTGACGCTTTTTGCGAGCTCGGGTGTCAGCGTCGCGCTTAACCCAGTTTGCATGTTCGTGGCGTCACCGTCACGCGTGACTTATTGCGAACTCGACCAACATCATCACACATGAGGTGTTTGCGAACTCGGATCGTCACCGTCAGATGTGACGATGTTTGCGTGTACTGGCCGTCACCATCAGCTGTGGGGCTGGTTGCGTGTTTGGGGTCACGGTCGTGAGTAACGTTGCGTATGACGTTATTTGAGCTCGAGGCGTCATCGTCACACATAAGGCTAGTTGAGTGATTCAATGTCACATTTGAAAATATTTTTGTACTCGGTGCGTCACCGTCACGCGTGACGCTTTTTGCGAGCTCGGGTGTCAGCGTCGCGCTTAACCCAGTTTGCATGTTCGTGGCGTCACCGTCACGCGTGACTTATTGCGAACTCGACCAACATCATCACACATGAGGTGTTTGCGAACTCGGATCGTCACCGTCAGATGTGACGATGTTTGCGTGTACTGGCCGTCACCATCAGCTGTGGGGCTGGTTGCGTGTTTGGGGTCACGGTCGTGAGTAACGTTGCGTATGACGTTATTTGAGCTCGAGGCGTCATCGTCACACATAAGGCTAGTTGAGTGATTCACTGTCACATTTGAAAAAATATTTTGTACTCGGTGCGTCACCGTCACGCGTGACGCTTTTTGCAAGCTCGGGTGTCAGCGTCGCGCTTAACCCAGTTTCCATGTTCGTGGCGTTACCGTCACGCGTGACTTATTGCGAACTCGACCAACATCATCACACATGAGGTGTTTGCGAACTCGGATCGTCACCGTCAGATGTGACGATGTTTGCGTGTACTGGCCGTCACCATCAGCTGTGGGGCTGGTTGCGTGTTTGGGGTCACGGTCGCGAGTAACGTTGCGTATGACGTTATTTGAGCTCGAGGCGTCATCGTCACACATAAGGCTAGTTGAGTGATTCAATGTCACATTTGAAAATATTTTTGTACTCGGTGCGTCACCGTCACGCGTGACGCTTTTTGCGAGCTCGGGTGTCAGCGTCGCGCTTAACCCAGTTTGCATGTTCGTGGCGTCACCGTCACGCGTGACTTATTGCGAACTCGACCAACATCATCACACATGAGGTGTTTGCGAACTCGGATCGTCACCGTCAGATGTGACGATGTTTGCGTGTATTGGCCGTCACCATCAGCTGTGGGGCTGGTTGCGTGTTTGGGGTCACGGTCGCGAGTAACGTTGCGTATGACGTTATTTGAGCTCGAGGCGTCATCGTCACACATAAGGCTAGTTGAGTGATTCAATGTCACATTTGAAAATATTTTTGTACTCGGTGCGTCACCGTCACGCGTGACGCTTTTTGCGAGCTCGGGTGTCAGCGTCGCGCTTAACCCAGTTTGCATGTTCGTGGCGTCACCGTCACGCGTGACTTATTGCGAACTCGACCAACATCATCACACATGAGGTGTTTGCGAACTCGGATCGTCACCGTCAGATGTGACGATGTTTGCGTGTACTGGCCATCACCATCAGCAGTGGGGCTGGTTGCGTGTTTGGGGTCACGGTCGCGAGTAACGTTGCGTATGACGTTATTTGAGCTCGAGGCGTCATCGTAGTTTAGTCACACATAAGGCTAGTTGAGTGATTCAATGTCACATTTGAAAATATTTTTGTACTCGGTGCGTCACCGTCACGCGTGACGCTTTTTGCGAGCTCGGGTGTCAGCGTCGCGCTTAACCCAGTTTGCATGTTCGTGGCGTCACCGTCACGCGTGACTTATTGCGAACTCGACCAACATCATCACACATGAGGTGTTTGCGAACTCGGATCGTCACCGTCAGATGTGACGATGTTTGCGTGTACTGGCCGTCACCATCAGCTGTGGGGCTGGTTGCGTGTTTGGGGTCACGGTCGCGAGTAACGTTGCGTATGACGTTATTTGAGCTCGAGGCGTCATCGTCACACATAAGGCTAGTTGAGTGATTCAATGTCACATTTGAAAATATTTTTGTACTCGGTGCGTCACCGTCACGCGTGACGCTTTTTGCGAGCTCGGGTGTCAGCGTCGCGCTTAACCCAGTTTGCATGTTCGTGGCGTCACCGTCACGCGTGACTTATTGCGAACTCGACCAACATCATCACACATGAGGTGTTTGCGAACTCGGATCGTCACCGTCAGATGTGACGATGTTTGCGTGTACTGGCCGTCACCATCAGCTGTGGGGCTGGTTGCGTGTTTGGGGTCACGGTCGCGAGTAACGTTGCGTATGACGTTATTTGAGCTCGAGGCGTCATCGTCACACATAAGGCTAGTTGAGTGATTCAATGTCACATTTGAAAATATTTTTGTACTCGGTGCGTCACCGTCACGCGTGACGCTTTTTGCGAGCTCGGGTGTCAGCGTCGCGCTTAACCCAGTTTCCATGTTCGTGGCGTTACCGTCACGCGTGACTTATTGCGAACTCGACCAACATCATCACACATGAGGTGTTTGCGAACTCGATCGTCACCGTCAGATGTGACGATGTTTGCGTGTATTGGCCGTCACCATCAGCTGTGGGGCTGGTTGCGTGTTTGGGGTCACGGTCGCGAGTAACGAGTAACGATTTGCGTATGACGTTATTTGAGCTCGAGGCGTCATCGTCACACATAAGTTTAGTTGAGTGATTCAATGTCACATTTGAAAATATTTTTGTACTCGGTGCGTCACCGTCACGCGTGACGCTTTTTGCGAGCTCGGGTGTCAGCGTCGCGCTTAACCCAGTTTGCATGTTCGTGGCGTTACCGTCACGCGTGACTTATTGCGAACTCGACCAACATCATCACACATGAGGTGTTTGCGAACTCGGATCGTCACCGTCAGATGTGACGATGTTTGCGTGTATTGGCCGTCACCATCAGCTGTGGGGCTGGTTGCGTGTTTGGGGTCACGGTCGCGAGTAACGTTGCGTATGACGTTATTTGAGCTCGAGGCGTCATCGTCACACATAAGGCTAGTTGAGTGATTCAATGTCACATTTGAAAATATTTTTGTACTCGGTGCGTCACCGTCACGCGTGACGCTTTTTGCGAGCTCGGGTCAGCGTCAGCGTCGCGCTTAACCCAGTTTGCATGTTCGTGGCGTTACCGTCACGCGTGACTTATTGCGAACTCGACCAACATCATCACACATGAGGTGTTTGCGAACTCGGATCGTCACCGTCAGATGTGACGATGTTTGCGTGTACTGGCCGTCACCATCAGCTGTGGGGCTGGTTGCGTGTTTGGGGTCACGGTCGCGAGTAACGTTGCGTATGACGTTATTTGAGCTCGAGGCGTCATCGTCACACATAAGGCTAGTTGAGTGATTCAATGTCACATTTGAAAATATTTTTGTACTCGGTGCGTCACCGTCACGCGTGACGCTTTTTGCGAGCTCGGGTGTCAGCGTCGCGCTTAACCCAGTTTGCATGTTCGTGGCGTCACCGTCACGCGTGACTTATTGCGAACTCGACCAACATCATCACACATGAGGTGTTTGCGAACTCGGATCGTCACCGTCAGATGTGACGATGTTTGCGTGTACTGGCCGTCACCATCAGCTGTGGGGCTGGTTGCGTGTTTGGGGTCACGGTCGCGAGTAACGTTGCGTATGACGTTATTTGAGCTCGAGGCGTCATCGTCACACATAAGGCTAGTTGAGTGATTCAATGTCACATTTGAAAATATTTTTGTACTCGGTGCGTCACCGTCACGCGTGACGCTTTTTGCGAGCTCGGGTGTCAGCGTCGCGCTTAACCCAGGTTGCATGTTCGTGGCGTTACCGTCACGCGTGACTTATTGCGAACTCGACCAACATCATCACGCATGAGGTGTTTGCGAACTCGGATCGTCACCGTCAGATGTGACGATGTTTGCGTGTACTGGCCGTCACCATCAGCTGTGGGGCTGGTTGCGTGTTTGGGGTCACGGTCGCGAGTAACGTTGCGTATGACGTTATTTGAGCTCGAGGCGTCATCGTCACACATAAGGCTAGTTGAGTGATTCAATGTCACATTTGAAAATATTTTTGTACTCGGTGCGTCACCGTCACGCGTGACGCTTTTTGCGAGCTCGGGTGTCAGCGTCGCGCTTAACCCAGTTTGCATGTTCGTGGCGTCACCGTCACGCGTGACTTATTGCGAACTCGACCAACATCATCACACATGAGGTGTTTGCGAACTCGGATCGTCACCGTCAGATGTGACGATGTTTGCGTGTACTGGCCGTCACCATCAGCTGTGGGGCTGGTTGCGTGTTTGGGGTCACGGTCGTGAGTAACGTTGCGTATGACGTTATTTGAGCTCGAGGCGTCATCGTCACACATAAGGCTAGTTGAGTGATTCAATGTCACATTTGAAAATATTTTTGTACTCGGTGCGTCACCGTCACGCGTGACGCTTTTTGCGAGCTCGGGTGTCAGCGTCGCGCTTAACCCAGTTTGCATGTTCGTGGCGTCACCGTCACGCGTGACTTATTGCGAACTCGACCAACATCATCACACATGAGGTGTTTGCGAACTCGGATCGTCACCGTCAGATGTGACGATGTTTGCGTGTACTGGCCGTCACCATCAGCTGTGGGGCTGGTTGCGTGTTTGGGGTCACGGTCGCGAGTAACGTTGCGTATGACGTTATTTGAGCTCGAGGCGTCATCGTCACACATAAGGCTAGTTGAGTGATTCAATGTCACATTTGAAAATATTTTTGTACTCGGTGCGTCACCGTCACGCGTGACGCTTTTTGCGAGCTCGGGTGTCAGCGTCGCGCTTAACCCAGTTTGCATGTTCGTGGCGTCACCGTCACGCGTGACTTATTGCGAACTCGACCAACATCATCACACATGAGGTGTTTGCGAACTCGGATCGTCACCGTCAGATGTGACGATGTTTGCGTGTACTGGCCGTCACCATCAGCTGTGGGGCTGGTTGCGTGTTTGGGGTCACGGTCGCGAGTAACGTTGCGTATGACGTTATTTGAGCTCGAGGCGTCATCGTCACACATAAGGCTAGTTGAGTGATTCAATGTCACATTTGAAAATATTTTTGTACTCGGTGCGTCACCGTCACGCGTGACGCTTTTTGCGAGCTCGGGTGTCAGCGTCGCGCTTAACCCAGTTTGCATGTTCGTGGCGTCACCGTCACGCGTGACTTATTGCGAACTCGACCAACATCATCACACATGAGGTGTTTGCGAACTCGGATCGTCACCGTCAGATGTGACGATGTTTGCGTGTACTGGCCGTCACCATCAGCTGTGGGGCTGGTTGCGTGTTTGGGGTCACGGTCGCGAGTAACGTTGCGTATGACGTTATTTGAGCTCGAGGCGTCATCGTCACACATAAGGCTAGTTGAGTGATTCAATGTCACATTTGAAAATATTTTTGTACTCGGTGCGTCACCGTCACGCGTGACGCTTTTTGCGAGCTCGGGTGTCAGCGTCGCGCTTAACCCAGTTTGCATGTTCGTGGCGTTACCGTCACGCGTGACTTATTGCGAACTCGACCAACATCATCACACATGAGGTGTTTGCGAACTCGGATCGTCACCGTCAGATGTGACGATGTTTGCGTGTACTGGCCGTCACCATCAGCTGTGGGGCTGGTTGCGTGTTTGGGGTCACGGTCGCGAGTAACGTTGCGTATGACGTTATTTGAGCTCGAGGCGTCATCGTCACACATAAGGCTAGTTGAGTGATTCAATGTCACATTTGAAAAAATTTTTGTACTCGGTGCGTCACCGTCACGCGTGACGCTTTTTGCAAGCTCGGGTGTCAGCGTCGCGCTTAACCCAGTTTCCATGTTCGTGGCGTTACCGTCACGCGTGACTTATTGCGAACTCGACCAACATCATCACACATGAGGTGTTTGCGAACTCGGATCGTCACCGTCAGATGTGACGATGTTTGCGTGTACTGGCCGTCACCATCAGCTGTGGGGCTGGTTGCGTGTTTGGGGTCACGGTCGTGAGTAACGTTGCGTATGACGTTATTTGAGCTCGAGGCGTCATCGTCACACATAAGGCTAGTTGAGTGATTCACTGTCACATTTGAAAATATTTTTGTACTCGGTGTGTCACCGTCACGCGTGACGCTTTTTGCGAGCTCGGGTGTCAGCGTCGCGCTTAACCCAGTTTGCATGTTCCTGGCGTCACCGTCACGCGTGACTTATTGCGAACTCGACCAACATCATCACACATGAGGTGTTTGCGAACTCGGATCGTCACCGTCAGATGTGACGATGTTTGCGTGTACTGGCCGTCACCATCAGCTGTGGGGCTGGTTGCGTGTTTGGGGTCACGGTCGCGAGTAACGTTGCGTATGACGTTATTTGAGCTCGAGGCGTCATCGTCACACATAAGGCTAGTTGAGTGATTCAATGTCACATTTGAAAATATTTTTGTACTCGGTGCGTCACCGTCACGCGTGACGCTTTTTGCGAGCTCGGGTGTCAGCGTCGCGCTTAACCCAGTTTGCATGTTCGTGGCGTCACCGTCACGCGTGACTTATTGCGAACTCGACCAACATCATCACACATGAGGTGTTTGCGAACTCGGATCGTCACCGTCAGATGTGACGATGTTTGCGTGTACTCGATCGTCACCGTCAGATGTGACGATGACGTTTGCGTGTACTGGCCGTCACCATCAGCTGTGGGCGTCAGATGTTGCTGGTTGCGTGTTTGGGGTCACGGTCGCGAGTAACGTTGCGTATGACGTTATTTGAGCTCGAGGCGTCATCGTCACACATAAGGCTAGTTGAGTGATTCAATGTCACATTTGAAAATATTTTTGTACTCGGTGCGTCACCGTCACGCGTGACGCTTTTTGCGAGCTCGGGTGTCAGCGTCGCGCTTAACCCAGTTTGCATGTTCGTGGCGTCACCGTCACGCGTGACTTATTGCGAACTCGACCAACATCATCACGCTTGAGGTGTTTGCGAACTCGGATCGTCACCGTCAGATGTGACGATGTTTGCGTGTACTGGCCGTCACCATCAGCTGTGGGGCTGGTTGCGTGTTTGGGGTCACGGTCGCGAGTAACGTTGCGTATGACGTTATTTGAGCTCGAGGCGTCATCGTCACACATAAGGCTAGTTGAGTGATTCAATGTCACATTTGAAAATATTTTTGTACTCGGTGCGTCACCGTCACGCGTGACGCTTTTTGCGAGCTCGGGTGTCAGCGTCGCGCTTAACCCAGTTTGCATGTTCCTGGCGTCACCGTCACGCGTGACTTATTGCGAACTCGACCAACATCATCACACATGAGGTGTTTGCGAACTCGGATCGTCACCGTCAGATGTGACGATGTTTGCGTGTATTGGCCGTCACCATCAGCTGTGGGGCTGGTTGCGTGTTTGGGGTCACGGTCGCGAGTAACGTTGCGTATGACGTTATTTGAGCTCGAGGCGTCATCGTCACACATAAGGCTAGTTGAGTGATTCAATGTCACATTTGAAAATATTTTTGTACTCGGTGCGTCACCGTCACGCGTGACGCTTTTTGCGAGCTCGGGTGTCAGCGTCGCGCTTAACCCAGTTTCCATGTTCGTGGCGTTACCGTCACGCGTGACTTATTGCGAACTCGACCAACATCATCACACATGAGGTGTTTGCGAACTCGGATCGTCACCGTCAGATGTGACGATGTTTGCGTGTACTGGCCGTCACCATCAGCTGTGGGGCTGGTTGCGTGTTTGGGGTCACGGTCGTGAGTAACGTTGCGTATGACGTTATTTGAGCTCGAGGCGTCATCGTCACACATAAGGCTAGTTGAGTGATTCAATGTCACATTTGAAAATATTTTTGTACTCGGTGCGTCACCGTCACGCGTGACGCTTTTTGCGAGCTCGGGTGTCAGCGTCGCGCTTAACCCAGTTTGCATGTTCGTGGCGTCACCGTCACGCGTGACTTATTGCGAACTCGACCAACATCATCACACATGAGGTGTTTGCGAACTCGGATCGTCACCGTCAGATGTGACGATGTTTGCGTGTACTGGCCGTCACCATCAGCTGTGGGGCTGGTTGCGTGTTTGGGGTCACGGTCGCGAGTAACGTTGCGTATGACGTTATTTGAGCTCGAGGCGTCATCGTCACACATAAGTTTAGTTGAGTGATTCAATGTCACATTTGAAAATATTTTGGTACTCGGTGCGTCACCGTCACGCGTGACGCTTTTTGCGAGCTCGGGTGTCAGCGTCGCGCTTAACCCAGTTTGCATGTTCGTGGCGTCACCGTCACGCGTGACTTATTGCGAACTCGACCAACATCATCACACATGAGGTGTTTGCGAACTCGGATCGTCACCGTCAGATGTGACGATGTTTGCGTGTACTGGCCGTCACCATCAGCTGTGGGGCTGGTTGCGTGTTTGGGGTCACGGTCGCGAGTAACGTTGCGTATGACGTTATTTGAGCTCGAGGCGTCATCGTCACACATAAGGCTAGTTGAGTGATTCAATGTCACATTTGAAAATATTTTTGTACTCGGTGCGTCACCGTCACGCGTGACGCTTTTTGCGAGCTCGGGTGTCAGCGTCGCGCTTAACCCAGTTTGCATGTTCGTGGCGTCACCGTCACGCGTGACTTATTGCGAACTCGACCAACATCATCACACATGAGGTGTTTGCGAACTCGGATCGTCACCGTCAGATGTGACGATGTTTGCGTGTATTGGCCGTCACCATCATCACGAGCGTTGAGGTGTTTGCGAGTTCTCGTTGAGTGATTCAATGTCACGTCATGTCAGATGTGACGATGTTTGCGTGTACTGGCCGTCACCATCAGCTGTGGGGCTGGTTGCGTTTGACGAGCGTTGCGTATGACGTTATTTGAGCTCGGGTGTCAGCGTCGGCTAGCTGAGTGACAATGTCCGTTCGTCAGCCGTCACGCGTGCATGTTCGTGGCGTCACCGTCACGCGTGACTTATCAACATCATCACGCTTGAGGTGTTTGCGAATGTCACATTTCGTCACCGTCAGATGTGACGATGTTTGCGTGTATTGGCCGTCACCATCAGCTGTGGGGCTGGTTGCGTGTTTGGGGTCACGGTCGCGAGTAACGTTGCGTATGACGTTATTTGAGCTCGAGGCGTCATCGTCACACATAAGGCTAGTTGAGTGATTCAATGTCACATTTGAAAATATTTTTGTACTCGGTGCGTCACCGTCACGCGTGACGCTTTTTGCGAGCTCGGGTGTCAGCGTCGCGCTTAACCCAGTTTGCATGTTCGTGGCGTTACCGTCACGCGTGACTTATTGCGAACTCGACCAACATCATCACACATGAGGTGTTTGCGAACTCGGATCGTCACCGTCAGATGTGACGATGTTTGCGTGTACTGGCCGTCACCATCAGCTGTGGGGCTGGTTGCGTGTTTGGGGTCACGGTCGCGAGTAACGTTGCGTATGACGTTATTTGAGCTCGAGGCGTCATCGTCACACATAAGGCTAGTTGAGTTGAGTGATTCAATGTCACATTTGAAAATATTTTTGTACTCGGTGTGTCACCGTCACGCGTGACGCTTTTTGCGAGCTCGGGTGTCAGCGTCGCGCTTAACCCAGTTTGCATGTTCCTGGCGTCACCGTCACGCGTGACTTATTGCGAACTCGACCAACATCATCACACATGAGGTGTTTGCGAACTCGATCGTCACCGTCAGATGTGACGATGTTTGCGTGTACTGGCCGTCACCATCAGCTGTGGGGCTGGTTGCGTGTTTGGGGTCACGGTCGCGAGTAACGTTGCGTATGACGTTATTTGAGCTCGAGGCGTCATCGTCACACATAAGGCTAGTTGAGTGATTCAATGTCACATTTGAAAATATTTTTGTACTCGGTGTGTCACCGTCACGCGTGACGCTTTTTGCGAGCTCGGGTGTCAGGTCGCGCTTAACCCAGTTTGCATGTTCCTGGCGTCACCGTCACGCGTGACTTATTGCGAACTCGACCAACATCATCACACATGAGGTGTTTGCGAACTCGGATCGTCACCGTCAGATGTGACGATGTTTGCGTGTACTGGCCGTCACCATCAGCTGTGGGGCTGGTTGCGTGTTTGGGGTCACGGTCGCGAGTAACGTTGCGTATGACGTTATTTGAGCTCGAGGCGTCATCGTCACACATAAGGCTAGTTGAGTGATTCAATGTCACATTTGAAAATATTTTTGTACTCGGTGCGTCACCGTCACGCGTGACGCTTTTTGCGAGCTCGGGTGTCAGCGTCGCGCTTAACCCAGTTTGCATGTTCGTGGCGTCACCGTCACGCGTGACTTATTGCGAACTCGACCAACATCATCACACATGAGGTGTTTGCGAACTCGGATCGTCACCGTCGTGACATGATGTACTGGTCACATCAGCTGTGTTTGCGTGTACGTTATTTGGCCGTCACCATCAGCTGTGGGGCTGGTTGCGTGTTTGTGTCAGCGTCGCGCTTAACCCAGTTTGCATGAGTGGTCACGTTGCGCGTGTGTTGCGTATGACGTTATTTGAGCTCGAGGCGTCATCGTCACACATAAGGCTAGTTGAGTGATTCAATGTCACATTTGAAAATAGTCACCGTCACGCGTGACGCGTTGCGTCATGACGTTATTTGAGCTCGAGGCGTCATCGTCATCGTCACAGATGTGACGATGTTTGCGTGTACTGGCCGTCACCATCAGCTGTGGGGCTGGTTGCGTGTTTGGGGTCACGGTCGCGAGTAACGTTGCGTATGACGTTATTTGAGCTCGAGGCGTCATCGTCACACATAAGGCTAGTTGAGTGATTCAATGTCACATTTGAAAATATTTTTGTACTCGGTGTGTCACCGTCACGCGTGACGCTTTTTGCGAGCTCGGGTGTCAGCGTCGCGCTTAACCCAGTTTGCATGTTCCTGGCGTCACCGTCACGCGTGACTTATTGCGAACTCGACCAACATCATCACACATGAGGTGTTTGCGAACTCGGATCGTCACCGTCAGATGTGACGATGTTTGCGTGTACTGGCCGTCACCATCAGCTGTGGGGCTGGTTGCGTGTTTGGGGTCACGGTCGCGAGTAACGTTGCGTATGACGTTATTTGAGCTCGAGGCGTCATCGTCACACATAAGGCTAGTTGAGTGATTCACTGTCACATTTGAAAAAATTTTTGTACTCGGTGCGTCACCGTCACGCGTGACGCTTTTTGCAAGCTCGGGTGTCAGCGTCGCGCTTAACCCAGTTTCCATGTTCGTGGCGTTACCGTCACGCGTGACTTATTGCGAACTCGACCAACATCATCACACATGAGGTGTTTGCGAACTCGGATCGTCACCGTCAGATGTGACGATGTTTGCGTGTACTGGCCGTCACCATCAGCTGTGGGGCTGGTTGCGTGTTTGGGGTCACGGTCGCGAGTAACGTTGCGTATGACGTTATTTGAGCTCGAGGCGTCATCGTCACACATAAGGCTAGTTGAGTGATTCAATGTCACATTTGAAAATATTTTTGTACTCGGTGCGTCACCGTCACGCGTGACGCTTTTTGCGAGCTCGGGT
The DNA here is from genome assembly GCF_017654505.1 of Polyodon spathula. Taxonomy (NCBI): domain Eukaryota; kingdom Metazoa; phylum Chordata; class Actinopteri; order Acipenseriformes; family Polyodontidae; genus Polyodon; species Polyodon spathula. The sequence goes on along the minus strand of NC_054568.1, from coordinate 374,070 downwards.
GTCAGCGTCGCGCTTAACCCAGTTTGCATGTTCGTGGCGTTACCGTCACGCGTGACTTATTGCGAACTCGACCAACATCATCACACATGAGGTGTTTGCGAACTCGGATCGTCACCGTCAGATGTGACGATGTTTTCGGGTAATGGCCGTCACCATCAGCTGTGGGGCTGGTTGCGTGTTTGGGGTCACGGTCGCGAGTAACGGTGCGTATGACGTTATTTCGGAGCTCGAGGCGTCATCGTCACACATAAGGCTAGTTGAGTGATTCAATGTCACATTTGAAAATATTTTTGTACTCGGTGTGTCACCGTCACGCGTGACGCTTTTTGCGAACTCGGGTGTCAGCGTCGCGCTTAACCCAGTTTGCATGTTCCTGGCGTCACCGTCACGCGTGACTTATTGCGAACTCGACCAACATCATCACACATGAGGTGTTTGCGAACTCGGATCGTCACCGTCAGATGTGACGATGTTTGCGTGTACTGGCCGTCACCATCAGCTGTGGGGCTGGTTGCGTGTTTGGGGTCACGGTCGCGAGTAACGTTGCGTATGACGTTATTTGAGCTCGAGGCGTCATCGTCACACATAAGGCTAGTTGAGTGATTCAATGTCACATTTGAAAATATTTTTGTACTCGGTGCGTCACCGTCACGCGTGACGCTTTTTGCGAGCTCGGGTGTCAGGTCGCGCTTAACCCAGTTTGCATGTTCCTGGCGTCACCGAGCGAACTCGCGTGTTTGCGAACTCGGATCGTCAGATGTGACGATGTTTCGTGTACACCATCATAAGTTGCGTATAGTTGAGTCGAGGCGTCATCGTCACACATGTTGAGTGATTCATGTTGAAAATATTTTTGTACTCGGTGAATCACCGTCACGCGTGACGCTTTTTGCGAGCTCGGGTGTCAGCGTCGCGCTTAACCCAGTTTGCATGTTCGTGGCGTCACCGTCACGCGTGACTTATTGCGAACTCGACCAACATCATCACACATGAGGTGTTTGCGAACTCGGATCGTCACCGTCAGATGTGACGATGTTTGCGTGTACTGGCCGTCACCATCAGCTGTGGGGCTGGTTGCGTGTTTGGGGTCACGGTCGCGAGTAACGTTGCGTATGACGTTATTTGAGCTCGAGGCGTCATCGTCACACATAAGGCTAGTTGAGTGATTCAATGTCACATTTGAAAATATTTTTGTACTCGGTGCGTCACCGTCACGCGTGACGCTTTTTGCGAGCTCGGGTGTCAGCGTCGCGCTTAACCCAGTTTGCATGTTCGTGGCGTCACCGTCACGCGTGACTTATTGCGAACTCGACCAACATCATCACACATGAGGTGTTTGCGAACTCGGATCGTCACCGTCAGATGTGACGATGTTTGCGTGTACTGGCCGTCACCATCAGCTGTGGGGCTGGTTGCGTGTTTGGGGTCACGGTCGCGAGTAACGTTGCGTATGACGTTATTTGAGCTCGAGGCGTCATCGTCACACATAAGGCTAGTTGAGTGATTCAATGTCACATTTGAAAATATTTTTGTACTCGGTGCGTCACCGTCACGCGTGACGCTTTTTGCGTGCACGGGCGCCAGAGTCACGCTTAACCCAGTTTGCGTGTTCGTGGCGTTACCGTCACGCGTGACTTATTGCGAACTCGACCAACATCATCACGCTTGAGGTGTTTGCGAACTCGGAGCGTCACCGTCAGATGTGACGTTGTCTGCATGTACTCGCCGTCACCATCAGCTGTGGGGCTGGTTGCGTGTTTGGGGTCACGGTCGCGAGTAACGTTGCGTATGACGTTATTTGAGCTCGAGGCGTCATCGTCACACATAAGGCTAGTTGAGTGATTCAATGTCACATTTGAAAATATTTTTGTACTCGGTGCGTCACCGTCACGCGTGAGTCCCTTGGGTCGACACTGTCAATATCTTTTAGAATTTTGAATGCTTGAATTAGGTTGCCACGTAGTCTTCTTTGTTCAAGACTGAACAGATTCAATTCTTTTAGCCTGTCTGCATATGACATGCCTTTTAAGCCTGGAATAATTCTGGTTACAGAATTTCTCCTAGTAAGTTTTGGCCCCCTACTGTATTCTGGATGAATGGCATCCCTTCTAAAGTGTCTCCATTTGAGCAGAAAGAAATGGATAGTAACAATGTGTACAGATCCAGAACTATTGTACATGGTGCAGAAGTAACCCTGACACATAAATTAAAACATAATCCTCTTGTTAATTGTGCATGTAATATGTGCCAAAGCAAGTCATCAGTGACTCTGCCCAGACTTTGTCCGGCATGCAGTCATTTGGCTAAACACTGTAGAATCTTGTTTGAATGCAGTGATTCTGTAGGTGTTTCTTTGTCTCATTTAAATGTAAACCCAAAAAGATATTAAGAGGATCGAATGCATGAGTTGTGAAAGGGTCACTTGATAAAATGGGCGCATCTGGGAAAATTAGAATGTGATGAAGGTGTCCCTGCTAAGCGTCTACAAGTGTCTTATAGGTACGAAGCAAAGGCCATGGCGACTCACACCTGTGATGCGAGACGATGGATTCGAGAGCCTATTGTCGTGTTCACTGATCCTACACGAGTGGAACCTGAGACCGAAGTGGAGTCTTGCTGGGAGTGAGCTGAAACCACGGACATGGATTGGAGAATTTAAAATGAAATGTATTAATGCAATAATATGTGTTATAATCCTTTATATTGTTTGTATAATCTTTAGTTTGGAAAATTGTGTAAGTGTGTAATCAAAAGTAACATGTAATGCTGTTTTAATTCTTAATTGTGAAACTTATGTATTTTCTTTATATAAAATAATGCAGAAGAAGCTGGTATAGTTTGATACAAGTGGTCAGTTTTTAGACAGTTTCTTCTCAAGATTGGCTTGATTCCCAGAATTGAATGCAAGTTTCTGCAGCACCCTTTTTAGCCTAAGAAAATGTTGTTAAATGTTGAAATAAGGTTAATATGCTTGCTTTTTACTATAAACTATTTGTGCGTGTAAGACCATATGCTTAACACTGCCTGTTATAATAATATACATGAAATTGTTTCTCATCAAGATAGGTTCGCATTTAAAATAGTTAGTAATCGTGTTCTATAGGGAGTAAACTGTCTAGTTTGACTCTGATTTAAAAGATGATGCAGCATAAAGGGATATTGTTTGAAAAATAAAATAAG
>NC_054568.1:353664-370390 GCF_017654505.1 Polyodon spathula | reverse complement strand
ACCTGTGTGATGTTTTCAATTACACCTCTGTCTCCTAGTCAGTGAATTACCCACACCCCTTCCACACACCCATATATAAACGTGTCCTGAGTAGGAGTCAGATTCCTACCAAACCACTGCACCTCTGACCATATTTACACCTTCCACACCCTTATCAACAAACACATCCACCACACTAATAAAGGAAAAAATATTTGACTGTTTTATTGATTTTAAAAGGGAATTTGATTAAATTTGGCATAAAGGACTGTTCCTTAAACTTCTTCAAAGTGGTGTAGGCGCTAAAGTACCAGTATATGACATCATAATGTATTCAGAAAATACGTGGTGTGAAAATTAGTGATAAAGGAACAGAATTCGTCACACACGGAAGTGGAGTAAAACAGGGCTGCAGTCTGAGCCCAACACTGTTCAACATCTATATCAATGAACTGGCCACAGTGTTGGAGCAGTTTCAAGGAAATTCATGGTTAAATTAATTTTAATATAAGCATTTCTCAGGTATTTAAATCTGTCGTCTGTGTGACATGCTGTATTTAATTCTGCCGTCTGTGTGACATGCTGTATTTAATTCTGCCGTCTGTGTGACATGCTGTATTTAATTCTGCAGTCTGTGTGACATGCTGTATTTAATTCTGCCGTCTGTGTGACATGCTGTATTTAATTCTGCCATCTGTGTGACATGCTGTATTTAATTCTGTCGTCTGTGTGACATGCTGTGTTTAATTCTGTCGTCTGTGTGACATGCTATATTTAATTCTGTCGTCTGTGTGACATGCTGTATTTAATTCTGTTGTCTGTGTGACATGCTGTGGGGGTTGGGTTGTTAACACCAATTCCAGAACAGTTTTAACCAGATCTACTACAAAGGTTGTAGATAAGGAACAGAACACAAACTGGGTTAACTCTTTGAAGCTCGTCTTCCAAAATGCTATCTGATCGTCTAGTCTCCTAAGGGGTCATAAAACTTACCAAGGCAAGCTATAGCTACAATTCAGTTGTATTATTATAGTGTTAAAAGTTAGTTAAACTGCTTTCAAAATCATTTTAAATTACATAACATGTGGCCACAAGTGTAATAGTTATTTTAAGTAAGTTTCCCAATAAATCTGAAGTGTTTATTATGTTTTAAATGAATATTATAAACTAATAACTATTTTTAAATATTATCCTTTGATTGTAATATGATGTGTTTTATATGCTTGTAATCATAATTTTGTGTAGAGAATAAAACTAAAATTTGTATGCGTCTCCAATGAATGTAAATAAAGTTATATTGAATAGGAGGTTTAAAGGTTAAATGTAAAATCCTTTGATAACAAAATAGGTGGATACATTCCATTTCTAACACACCCCGTTTGTGTGACACGCAACTGTCTATCAAATACTGTGAACCAATGCAAGGACCAACAAGGACTTGTTTACAGTACAAGGGAATGCCTATACATAGTGTTATTTAAATTCAAAACAAGGATTTTCACTCTCAGCTGGTCTCTGCTCTTCTCTCTGGATGCTCTGGATTCTCTATTTCTTCAATCTCATTGCTCTTAACTCAAACTCCAAAGTTCTTCAACTAAGATGCAATGATGAAATCTTCAAAGCTGTCCCAGAGAAGATGGGCTTCCTCCTTAACGACGAAAGCTTCTGCTTCTACAGCTAACTTCTACAGAGAGGACGGCTGTGTTAAAAAGATTTTGTTTTAAGCATTGCACCAACAGAATTAGTATCAAACTTATATTGTGTATTTACAAGTAATGAACTGAAGCCATGACATTGATATTATCACAATATGTAATGTGCGTCTATCCAACTAGATGCTGATCATTGTACATGTGTACTTGGCCACACGGAATTTGGATTGTTAGGTTTCTTTTTGTCTTATAACAAATAGACATTTATGAATTTGTATTACTTAAACATACATAATATTAATTGTAGACAATAGTAAGCTGAAACACAGCAACTGTACATACCTGGGTCTGATCTTCACTGTGTCAGGGAGATTTAACCTGGCAGTGAATGTAGTAAAGCTAGAAGGACCAGAGATATACTCATACCTAGAAGCCCCGTAGCAGTCTTTCTGATGCCTGTATTCAAAACACTGTAAATAGTGTAACGAAAGGAGAAACAGATGGATGTAATTTTTTTTTATTGAGTACGCCACAAACATCTGAACACGATATATATATATATATATATATATATATATATATATATATATATATATATATATATTATATATATATGAACATTTATTTTACAAATCAAAATAAGAACATGTAAATAAATAAACATCTGAACAGACATCAGTTTACAATTTGTTGGTTGCTAACTGTAAAATACATTCTCTCCTTGGTAAATTCTTCTCCATGCATTCTTTGTAAAGTACCCAGGAGTTGATAGCTGCTAGGTCCAATTCATTGTAAAACACCTGAACACCAGCATCTAATCAAAAACATCAACTCCATATTTTGTTGCATAGACTCCATGGGCTCTGGTATTTATTTTCACTAGTCCCGATGCTAATCGACTGACCAAAGCAGCACAGCTGGCAAGCAGGCGCCAGCCTTCAAAAGGCTGATTGAAAACATCAGTTAAAACATCTGTTGTTTTAAAATAAAAGTTAGAAGTTTGTGTTCTTTGTGCATCTGTGAGTATAAATAATTATTGTGATTCCGAACTCTGTTGTAGATTTCAACAAATATATTTTATTCAATAAACAAGACAATACAATGTTGAGGTCAATATAGACTTAACCTTATGACGTCACTTGATCCTTAACCTATCAGAATATAATTGTTAGGGTCCACTTTCATTGTATTACCTTAAGTGATTGTAAAATCAAAGCCTGTTTGATTTTCCACTTAGGAACAATAAAGTTTAAAGTAAGGAAGGACATTGTGTAAGCTTTCGAAGGTTTTCGCCCCACAGAGTGTTCTCTCTGACAAAGCACAGGGTCCTCTTTTAAATTGCCATTTGGTGCACTTTAAAGCTTACCCCTTACAATCTGTCCTCCTGCTCCAGTAATTCATTTTAAACTGAAATGGTCTTTTAACCAACTAATTAAATGCAACCCTAGTGCTAACAATCTAAAACTAAACAGCTAATCTATTAAACCAGGGGTGGCCAACCTTTCACAGAGCAGGAGCCAAGGAAATAAAATGTACCGTGACAAAGAGCCCCAAACTTTAAAAAGTGCTTCATTTAGCATTTCACTGATATTTTTTACTACAATTACTATCACACACACACTATTAAATGAAGCTGACCTTTATTTTTTCCAGTACATACGTAATATTGATATCCAAACAAATACATTTTCACTATATATAAAAGCACAGTTTTGTTTTTGTTTCTTGTTTGGGTGAGTAGCTGACTCATTTATTTTCTTATACCACATACAGGCAGGATCTGTACTCAGTGTGACTGGCATTCTTTACTACGCACATTGTTCTGAATGCAGCTGTAGTTCAGTGTCACTATTTAGATCTGAGATGGATACGTTCTACCGTGTGTTGTGAGAGCTGCAGCTCTGAAATTTGCTTCTGCAGTTGACTGTTGTTTGGACATAGGATAGCAGTAACATCCCTAAGGCAGGTTTGCACAAACTCACCTTCGGAGCAGTATGGGCAATGTTCCAGGCCACTTGTTAAGAGTAGGCTAGAGTCGCAGTCACAGGTTGTTTGGGAAATTTGGTCAACATTTGCGTCTGTTTATCCATTTGCTTTTTACCGACAGCAGTCATTTTGACGGGTACATTTTAAGCAGCTCTGATATGAAAATTAAATACAAACTTTCAGATACAACTCAAAAGATGTATTCATGAATATAATATCTAACATAGAAACACCATATTTAAATAGAAATTAGCACATATAACCATGACTATCATGGTGGTTCTAGCGTTAACTTTTAAAGACAGCAGTTCAGAGTCTTTTGGATATTCTTTGTCAATGCAGGCACGGTTTGTATGAAATAACGCTGCAGATTTGAAGATTTGAACTGTGATATAAAGGCAAGTGCCGGCTGCATAACACCTTAAGTGAAATTCCCCCCTTAGTTTTCTCAAATGTTCTACTTAAGTAATATTTGTATTTAAACATTTCCCTTTAGTTAGTTAAACGTTGCACAAAACGACTTTAGGGGATAACTAAGTGAAAATACTTAAATGTCTTATTGAGGCCCCTTAAACCAAAAAAATGATATGGCAGCGTTTTGGGAAATAAGAGGACAGAGCCACAGTTTGCAGAGAAAATCCTTTGGATATAATGGATGACGAGCAATTAATAACAAACTATTGATTGGACTGAAATACTGTCTTTTAAATGTCTGTATAATGCTGGAAGCAGATTAACAAACCCAAACAAGAAGAAATCACACATTGCTCCCTGTTCTTCAAATACAGCAGCAGCACTTCGTTTTTTCGCAACTGTTTTTATGGAGTTGATGTTTTTGATTAGATGCTGGTCTGTTCAGGTGTTTTACAATGAATTGGACCTAGCAGCTATCAACTCCTGGGTACTTTACAAAGAATGCATGGAGAAGAATTTACCAAGGAGAGAATGTATTTTACAGTTAGCAACAAACTTCACAACAAACATTTGGAACAGAGGGAGACTGCCAAGCGTGTGCCCACACTAAAGCTGGCAATCCCGTTAAAAGTCGCAATAGCGCCAACGCCAGATTGGCAAGTGCAATAAAAATAAAACTTTGGACAGCTCTGCCCTGTGCAGAAAGGCAGTGTGGAGAAGTGCATTATCTGTGTTGATTGTGAACAGCCTTAGACTCGGGTAAAGGAATACCCTTTTGTCAAAAAAAAAAGAAAAGTAAATTAGACCTTTCTTTATAACTTCTAGTGCTGTGCACTTCTGTAAAATGTTTTTTTTTCTAAGTTTATTTGTCTATGTTGTTCATTTTTTGCTCATCTAATAATAAACCGATTGCTGTTGAAAAGTAAAAAAAAAATGTTATGCTATCGTTCCGGTTTTATAAATATGCACAGTATGTTGTAAACTGATGTCTGTTCCGATGTTTAAAAATGAATATAATAAAAAAAAACAACACATTTGGCCGGTTGCATAACAACTTAAAAATAACCCTCTCTAATTGGTAAAACATCGTCACATATATTGCGTATATCGTGCGTATATATAGCGTATACCATGGCTTGCATACTAATGAGCTGCTCTACACTGAATAAATCACTACACACCACTACATTCTAAATAACATGACAAACTGCCATTTTATTTGTTATTAGTTACAAACCACTGCCAAAAATGAGTGGCATTTCACTTATTTCCTTTAACATATTTGGGGATGAAAATCCACATAACTGGTACAACATCAACTTTTTGAGTGAAGACAGCAGTCCAGGGGAAATAAAAAATAAAATAAAATAAGTGCACCAGCAAGAAGAGACACAGCAGTTGATGAGGAACAGCTAAATAACATTCATTTTATGGAAATAAATCCAAAAAATCTCAACAACATAAGGGAATTTTATGCCAGTGCAAGAAGTTAAACTAAGGACCTGTATTCAGCCTTCAGTTTTAGAACACATATTTAACAGTAGAAGTTTTAACTCTGCTGACAGTGAGTTTAAAACCAGCAGTAATGTAATCATGTCAGTCAGGAAAACTCTTAGAAAAGCAGGTATCGACAAGGCCAGACACGACCTGTCAAATTACAGGCATGGATTTTAAACGTCTGCGTAACATGAGTGTTTAAAATGTATATTTGTATTTAGGCACGAGGATTACACAGCACTTCACGTGCAGGTGAAATGTAATAATATATGAGCACGAGGAATTGCACTTTATTAATTCACATGCAGTTGTACCGCGACTCCAATTGAATGATTGATTAGCAATCGAGTCTCGGTACAGCTGCATAAAAGCTGCATGTTTTCACTCACTCTGGGTTGTGTGCTTGGTGAGTGGAGAACGGGATTGGAGACGGAGGTAATAATAAAATAAAATACAATAAAGTAAATCATTAATTCAGCTCACCGTGTTTGACTGTGTAGTCCATTTTTGTTTCATCTCTTTGTTTTGGAGAATGTGATGTGTCCTGTATTTTTGTTTGTCTTTGCAACCTTTTATTTTCTGTCTGTCTGTGCACTATTAAATGCTGAGTGAGAACATTCGCTCAGCTCCACCCAACTCCACCTCTCTCTTTGTTTATTTCCTGGTTCCTGTTTCTGGTCCGACGTCCCCCACTCCAGCCATTCTTCCAAAAGAATGAAAACGTACTAGAATATGTGTAAACTTTATAGCAAATGCTTACATATAACGAGTTTACAAACTCACTTCAAGATCCAGCTTCAGCCTCTCTCTATCAGCTACTCTCCTTCCTTCCTGAGTGTAATTTGAAACTCCGCCCATCATCCAGGTGTACTCAGCCCTCTAGTTTCTAGTGAGGTGGCACTTTCGAAATTCACAATAAACGAACATGTGCAATTTATTTTTAATAAGCGAACAATGAATAAATTTAAATAAAATTTGGGACTCTGTCACACTACGGATATATACACAATATGTTTCTGGTTTTGTCTTAATTTAAATGTGTTTTAATTATTTGAATTATTTTTCATCCCCCTAATGACAGTTAGCCATGTTACAAGCGGTATAAATGACTTCAGGCAGTGCGGGTCCAATGATATATATCACTTCTGGGGTGGTTAAAGGCCCTCGGCTCACGCTTCAGGCCTTATCACCACCCCAGGCGTGGTATATATCATGGGAACTGCACGGCAAATCGTGGTTTATACCGCTTATATATATATCATTAATGCTGCGATTTACCATTAAATTTATTGCATTCACACATTCAGTTATTTCTGCCAATTTCTTCTGCTTCGTGGCAGTTATCAAATTCGGACATAGTTTGCCTGTTATTATTTGCTTTCTTTTTTTATATTCCTCCATAAGTATGGTGTGTTTCCTCCTCTGTCCAGTTTGGGTTTCTTTTTGTTTTTCTTTTTAGCCATACTGTAGTTTTCCTTAACTGCCCAAATGTTGCTATGGAGACAGGGTTTACAGAGTACAGTAAGCTACTCACTTATTGGTTGAAATCTTAAATAGTCCGTGCATACTTAATGTTTTCCATTAGCCAAGGAGAGCGGTTAAGATGTTTTGTGCAATACCGTTAAGTTTTTCCTTAGCTAAGTGAAAAATATACTTAAATGAAATACTTAATAGTAATATGGTTTATGCAACCGGGCACTGGCAAATAAGGCACAGGAGTTTTCCATTGCGTTTCTCAAAAAAATCCATTACTTCTGTAAATCAAGTCCGAATGCACAGTAAAGGAAGGGTGGATATGATTTGCTAGTTAGTTGCTATGTAACAAAAAACTGTTGCTGATTGGATAAGGTCAGAAATGGATCGGCTTGTGATGGGAAAATAAAAATGTATTGTAAAAATAATACACATATAAAAAAATAATTAAAAGAAATGAATAAATATCTTATTCATCGTGTAATGAAATATATAGGAAGTTCGAAGAGCTGCACTTTGAACACGAAAGAGCTGCATGCGGCTCGGGAGATGTCGGTTGGCCACCCCTCTCTCCCCCGCCTCTCTCTCTCTCATCTTTTCTCTCGCCCCTCTTTTCTCTCTTCCCCTCTTTTCTCTCCCTCTCCTTTCTCTGACCCTCCTCTTTCTCCCCTCCTCTCTTTCTCCCCTCCTTTCAGTCTCCCCTCCTTTCCCCCTTTCTCTCCCCCTCCTTTGTCTCTACCCCACCTTTCTCTCCCCCTCCTCTCTGTCTCCCCTCCATTCTCTCTCCCTCTCCTCTTCCCCTCTTTTTTCTCCCCCTACTCTCTCTCCCCCTGCTTTCATTCTCCCCCTCCTTTCTCTGTCTCCCCTTCATTCTCTCTCGTCCTCCTCTTTCTCTGTCTTCCCCTTCTTTCTCTCTCCTCCTCCTTTCTTGCTCCCCACCTTTCTCTCTTCCCGTTCTGTGTCACCCTTCGACTCTTTCTCCCCCTCCTTTCTCTGTCTCCCCTCCTTTCTCTCTCCCCTCCTCTGTCTTCCCTTCCACTTTCTCCACTTCCTCTCTCCCCCTTCTTTCTCTCTCCCCTCTTCACCTTGTCTTCCACTCCTTTCTCTTGCCCCCTCCTCTCCTCTCCCCACCCCTCTCTCTCTCCCCCTCCTCTTTCTCCCCCTCCTGTCTGTCTCCTCTCCTCTCTCTCTTCCCCACCCCTCTCTCTCTCTCCCACCTCTCTCTCTTCCCTTCCTCTCTTTCCCCCTACTTTCAATTCAAATTTTCTTTAATGACATGACTATATTACAAGTACAGTATTGCCAAAGAAATTTATAATACAATAAACATTACACATCTATAAGCAGAACAGAACAGCCTACTTCCCCAGGAACAGTAAAACTGCCCCCTCCCTCACTTCCTATTGACTGTAACACAGCTCATGTGTTGTTGCAAGGTGTCTACACACTATCTCTTAGGCTGTGGCAGGCAGATACATATTTGGCTGCTAGATTTGCAGTCTGTTCCTCCTGTCCCAGTAGGATGGGGACTTTAATGCTGTCGGGGAGGAGTTTAAATTTTGGTATTTGTCTCTCAAATTTAGGAACATATTTACCCCATATTTGTACGTATTTTGAGATAACAGGAAGTGCAGCTCAGTTTCACCTCCCTTAGTTCACAAAGACTACACAGCCGTTCCTCTCTGGTAACCCAGGATTTTTATATCTGCCCTTTTCAATGGCCAGGTTGTGGTCACTGAGTCTGTACTTTCTTAGAATTTGTCTTTATTTTGTATTTTTAATATTTAGATATTGTACAAATTTAGTGTTCCTGTTTAGGGCCCGAAAGCATTACAGTTTATTTGTTAATTCCATTTCAATTTTCCAATTTTCGGTGTATTTGTTCTTCAAGTTAAGGTCAATGGAATTTATTTTATGTTAGTGGCTGTATCTGAGGCTCACTGATTTGAGTGAGGCTCGGTTCTGTGAGCCTCAGAACCAGTTGGCCCAGGGGGTCCTTGTCTGGGGAGAGCTGGTTGCTCAGTAACTGTCAGTGCCCAGGTGTGACAGTACTGCTCCAGCAATGCCAGGCTCTGCTGCAGCCCCTGCTCTGGGTGAAGGCAGAACCAGGTCATCTGTGAAGAGCAGGAATTTAATCTCTGTATCGTTTAGAGGGAGGCCAGTGACTACAGACTGTTCCAGCACTGTAGCTAACTCATTGATATAAATATTGAACAGTGTTGTTTTTTGTCATTTGTTCTAGTTCTTTTAATTTTTTAGAATTGAAATTTGTTCAGAATTTTGATTTTTGTTTTCTATTTTTTGGTGAAGGTTTTCAAAGTAGTTTTTCCATATATTGCCATTTTGGATTGCCAAATCTTTTTTTAAATTTTAGTGTTTTCCATAATTCCCAAAAGGAGTTTTGATCAACTGATTCCTTGGGTTGGGTCAGTTTTGTGTTCATGCAGTCTTTTTTTTTCTTGTCTAGGAGGAGTTTGTGCTGCTTCAGTGCAGTGCAGTCATTGAGGCGTGACTCTGGCTGGGGGGGCTCCCTGTGTTTTTGGTTTGACTGCCGTCTCAGGTGTTTCCTGCTGAGCTCCATTCGCTGTCAAACCATTTCTCTTTCAGAGGGTTTTTTAATTATTTTTTTCATTGATATTTTGCATATATTGGATTTTTTTGACAATTTCTCAAAAATACTTTTTAAATTTTCAACAGCTAAATTTAATTATTTTTGGTTAGTTTGGTAATTTGTTTTTGGAAGCTGTTTAGTGCTCTCTAGTAGTCTGCAGTGCTTGACTGTATCCATTTGTAATCGGGTCACAGGGTGACCAGTTTTTCGGGGAGGGTTGAGGTCTGAGGTCTGTGGTTGGCTGCTCTGATCTTTTTAAGTATAGGGTTATCTGACTGTGGTCTGACAAGGGAGTCTGTTGCCTGACTATAAGTGCAAACCCAGGGTTTGGAAATGGGTAATTTCAGTTTGGAGGTCATGGAATCCATTCTCTTTGTAGTTGGTGGAGTCTGAGGGTGGCATCTAAACAGCATACAGGTAGACTTCCTGATTAGATTTTAAGATCTCTCCTTTGATTTGGAGCCAACTGTGTGTCTCACCTCTTTTAACAGGGGAGGTGGAGTTGTTGTGTTCCCCTCTGTACCACACTATTATCGCCCGAGTCTCTGCCACGTTTAATGTTGGAGTTTTTCAGGGAGGGCACAATCAGCTCCCTGTAGTCACTAGGACAGTGTGTAGACACGTCTGCGCAACACCAGGTTTCATGGAGAATGGAGATATCCATTGTATTTATATCATTTACAAATTCAGGGCCTGTGCTCTTACTTCCAAGGGTTGAGGAGCACAGACTGTGAATGTTCCAGCTGCAAATTTTAAAGGAACCTTTTATAATTTTAATTTTTTTTTAGGGTTCAAGTAACAAAGAAATAAGTTGCGATAATTATTTTAGATACCTTTTACATATTCATATTTATGTACATCTAGAATTAAACACTTGTAATCATTAGCATATCTACACAGGGAAACAAACATGTTTGGGCATTCATGCATGTACTGTATTCATTAGTTTTACTTTATATTAGTTCATTTTTTATTAAAAATAATCCTCTCCTCTCTCTCCCCTCCTCTCTTTCCTCCACTTCCTTTTGTCTTCCTCTCTTTTCTCTCTTCCCCTCTTTCCTCTTACTCCCTGCTTCCTTTAGAACATAAGAACATAAGAAAGTTTACAAACGAGAGGAGGCCATTCAGCCCATCTTGCTCGTTTGGTTGTTAGTAGCTTATTGATCTCAAAATCTCATCAAGCAGCTTCTTGAAGGATCCCAGGGTGTCAGCTTCAACAACATTCTTCTCCCCCTCCTTTCCGTCCTCATCTCTTTCTCCCTCCTCTCTCCCCTCTTATCTCTCTCCCCTCATTTCTGTCTCCCCATCCTTTCTCTCCCTCCTTTCTTCCCTCCTCTTCCTCTTCTTCTCCTCTCTGTCTTTCTTCCCTCTCCACCTCATCTCTCTCCCCTCCTCTTTCTCCCTTTCTCTCTCTCCTCATTTCTGTCTTCCCCTCCTCCCTCTCTCTCCCCCTCCTTTCTCTCTCCTCATTTATGTCTTCCCTTTCTCTCCCTTACTCTGTTGCAGCCCTGGGATTGTGGTGTGATGTGTTTACTGTGTGTCCCTCAAGATGTGACAGCTCTCTATACTGGCCAGCCAGTATGGCTGTGCGTATGTCCTCCCCCAGAAGGACTGACAGTCTCTGTATGTTGGGCATGTTTGGGAATTCTGGAACAGAACTGCATAATTTAGGGATGAAAATTTTCCTTGTGTGGAGTGAGAGCACACCCTGTTCTCCCTGGCCAGCCAGGACTCTGTTTTAGATGAAACCAGTATTTTAATGCTCTTTTTGAATGTTGATAATTAATTGGTAATGGTTAAATTCGGCCCTGCATGCACTATTTGTTGTTTTTCTTTGTAATTGTAGTGTTTTTTACAGAATACTGCATGCAGAGTTTCTCTAGGGTGTTTGTCCCATTTTGTGTAAGCCTGGGAGCATATTGCAGAATAATTTCCTAACTTGCTTTCCTATCTTTTCTTTCATTGCTAGGATAGGGTTTTTCCTAACTTGGCATTACAGAAGCACAGGTAGCTATAATTTCCTAAGTGCTCTATCATATCTTAACTTTAGTTAGGGAATCCTGTCTCACATTAAATCATATTTGTTTTGAAGTGATGAATCCAGGGACAACGGTCACAGCTCACACTATATCTAGTTTTACATTTTCACCAAAGAGAAAAATAATATATTATAGTAATACTATATTATAGTAATAATATATTTAGTGAGTAATAATAGACATTTTCTATACTTTTGAGGCATAAGCAATTAAGAAATAACACTTACTACCCAGGAACCAAAAAAAAAACCTTTTTTAAACTTTTTAAACTTGAATTTTTGACTTTGTAAATAAAAATGTGTAACTGTTGCTGTCAAAAGTCTAATTTAATCTAATCAGGGGTTCTGCTATACAGACTACTGATGAGATCATTTATAAACTGTTACAAATCAGAAGCATTAATCAAATCAAATCAGAAACATTACTATTTACACAACATTAAAACTGAGCAGGTTACGGAATTCTGAAAGGGTCCACGTTTACAAGATTCTTCCACGAGGTCGCATTTTGTACCTCTTTGTATCCACCAGGTAATAATGCGGAGGGGGGGGGAGGGGGGTTCCACAGGGTACATTTCCAGGGAGTTTGTCATTACGTTGTTTTAGCGATGCATTCTCTGATAAGAACATGTGCACTGATAGCAAACTGGATAAAGCTTGAATCGCAACATCACCAAAATAATAAACATCTTAAAAAGAGTTAGACACTAACTGCATCATACAGTAAAAAAGGAAACGCTGCTGAGGCACAAACACAGTAGATTTGTCTGTCGGTAGCTACTTAGGCTAACCTTTCTGAAGGGCCGAGACATACAGAAGGATACATGACACATCCGTCCCATTTACTGAATGTAAGCTACGGTGTATAATACATAAACATAAATAAATACAAAGCTACACAAGTAAATGAATACTTTTTAATCAGATATTGTTTGCTTCTCAGTTATCAACCATGATGTAGCCTAAAGCTAGTTAGGCTAGTTAGCTAGTTTTCTTTTTCAAATCTAAGATGTTAGGAAAAAACTTAGGAAAAGAATGAGTTAGCAACATTCTATAATACGCTATTTCCTATGTTAACTTAAGATAGGAACATGAGTTAGGAATCTGTGACACGATGACGTCAGGCCAGAAGCATGAGCAGAAAACAAACCAGGTACTGCAGATCAAAGATGCATGGTTTGCTGTTAATTAAAGAACAAAAAATAAATGAAAAGTTTGAACAAAAATAAACACTTCACAGAGCACAGAAAAGAAAACGGTGAACAAAAATAATCACAAACACAAAACAACCCTTACGGTCTGGCTGGGCAGTAGCCTTCACGGAACTTGTAAGTATTATTATAATTATTTTTTTTTTTTTAAATTCCTCGCTCTGTCTCTTTCCTCCTCTGAACACCCACCATGAGTGCAGAGAGCTGCAGGTTTATATATCGTGGCAGAGGGGTTTAACTAACTAGTAATTATTCTAGCTGTCACTAGGCAATTAAACCGGAACCTCATTGCTAACAATCTTTTTGAACCTTTTCAATCTCGCTCTCGGCATCTTCATAGCACTGAGACTGCCCTGGTCAAAGTCATGAATGATCTGTTAATGGCTGCTGACTCAAGTGCTTTATCAATTTTAACCCTCTTGGATCTTAGTATTTGTATTTGACACTGTAAATCACGAGATCCTGCTTGATTAATTACAGAGTTTATTTGGTCTCTCTGGCACTGCCCTTAATTGGTTTAGATCATATCTAACAGGACGTCAACAATTTATTTCCCTGGGTGGGTTTAGTTTTGACGTTGGGCCAGTGATTTCTGGTGTCCTGCAAGGCTCTATCCTCGGCCCCCTGTTATTTAGTATTTATACGTTTCCCCTCGCCCACATTTTAAGGCCTCATGTCATACACTATCATTTTTACGCAGACGATGCTCTAATCTATATTAATTCTAAACCTGATATCAATGTTGCTGCCTCTACCTTAACTGCCTGTATATCTGATATAAAAAGTTGGATGTCACAAATTTTTTTTAGACCTTAACTGTGACAAGTAATGCTGTTAGGCACTCCCAGCCAGCTGAGTAAAACCAGTATCTGTCTGTTGATAGTGTAGGGTCGCAAAATGAAGTGCACAGATGATCAGAGACAATCGATCACACCGATCGTTGCATCAAAGGTTTATTGCAGTGGTCATCAAAATACAGAGCGCTCCGGAGAAGAATAGTCACTTCATTAGTAACTAGTGTATTCTGCCGGGGTAAAGCACATACATGGGTTATATAGTTTCTACATAAAATTCTCTGCTCCTGTCAGGATTTGGCACGTAGCAGACAATTCATCCATCCCTACCCCCTAAACTCATATACTCAACCAATAGAGGATAGCTGTGGGGCATGATTGCCCCCTCCGTTGCGGTTGTTATGTTCACTTCAACCTGGAATTTATGACCTAGCAAGCAAGCAGGCATTGCCCTTCTTCTACCATCCCCCCACTGCCCCTGGACATCTGACCCAACCTAATGGTGTACTGAAACATTCTGCCCTTCCCCCCTCCTTTCACAAATTCCTTACTAAACATTGTAAAACCGCACCCAAATGATCGTTGGTTGATCAAGTTATAATATTTGGTTCCTTTATTAACCATTGGTAAAACCGCCACCCAATAATTCTTTGTTGGTTAAAACCAAACATTAAAATATTTAGGTTCCAAATGAAAAACTTAGCTTTACACGAACTCAGACAAGTGCAAATGAAAAAAAAAGTGGAATCTTTATATCCTCGGGTTAAACTTTTGAATCGCATGTGCGAATACTGTCAAAAGTTTCTTTTTTTGTCCAATTAGCAATATACTCCAGCCTGTGGGGGGCTCCCAAGTGGCGCATCCAGTAAAGGCACTCTTCAGCGTGCAGGATGCACCCTATAGCCTGGACATTGCCAGTTCAAGTCTGGGGCTATTTCCACAGCCAACCATGGATGGGAGTTTCCCAGGAGGCAGAGCTTCAATGGGCTGAGCGTCACCAGGGGGGTTGGGGTCTAGGTCGGCTAGGGTTATCCTCAGCTCACACCGCGCGGACACACGACATATGCTGGACAGATGACTCTTCGTGGGGCTAGCTGTGACCAGGCTGTCAGATCTTTTATCTTTTTGACGAGGGTATCCCACTCAGCTCTGCTGATCTCAGACTTGCTGTGCTGTCCCGGTGACCGCCTGACGCTTCTATGGGCGGAACAGGGCCTTTCTCTGTTCCTATGCCCACCAAATTGTGAAACTTCTAGGGCGACTAGAGGGACTCTGCTGCGACTCTTTTGCACTGTTTTTAAAGTTAATTTAAAGACTTTGACTTTTTAGAAAGTTATTTTTAAAGATTTTTATGATGTTTATAGGAAAGTCCGTTCTTTTATGTAGTAATACGTATGTTATTTATGATTAAGTTTTATTACTATTAACACGTGTTTCCACTAGATACTAACTCTGATTTATTAGACTGCTTTTAAGTGCGACTATACTAAATTAGATTTTATAAATAATATATAATATTCTTAACTATACTAATATTCTTATTATTATAATTATAATAATTATTCTGTAAACCCCGGCCACAATAAACTGACTGAGTGCAGGATTGCCGGGTTATAAAGGGAGATATATTCATTATGCCTAAAAGGCCATTATTCGCCTTACATGAATGGCCACACGGATTTTCGGGACCCTCCTCCATGTGTAACTGCTGGTGTAAATAAATTAAATGGGTCAGGAGGTACACTGAGTGTGACATGACTGACTATTGCAGGGGTGACACGGACTCAGCTTCTCCGAGCTGCATAACGGCTCTTTCGTGTTCAAACTGTGGGCGTACTTCGAAAGCCACACAATTTCATGACACAATGAGTACGTAGCTTATTTAGGGTGTATAAAGTAATGTGTTATGTGTAATTATTTTTACATAAGTTTTTTTTCCCATCAACAGTACACATAATTTTCACCTCATCCAATCAGCAGGGTGTGCAGCTGGGTACAGTTTTTGAATAGGTTACATAGCAAACTAACTAGCAAAAATCATATCCCATCATTTGATTTTAGTGTGTGAGTTAGGTGGGAAGGAATATTTCACACGATAAGCCTGAGTAAATTATAAAGTTGGTTATTCACTCATCGAATGACATGAGACATTTGGGCAGTTAAGGTAACCGTTGTAAAACCCGTCCAATGGCTAAAAAGAAAACATAAAAAGAAACCCAAACCGGGACTTTGGGTTTGGCCTGTCTCCATATTATGTGTGGTAGATACCTCCTTATAAATTTTTCTTTCGTTTATGTTGACCGTGGCAAACCAGGTCTTAACTTATTGACGGCCACGAAGCAGAAACCCTCTGGATTGACTTACACTGAATGTGTGAATGTAAGAAAAAACGGCCCAGTCATTAGGGGGGTTTTTATTAAGTTTATTAATTATTGTGTAAAACACATTTAAAACCAGAAACTTATGGAGACGTATACATGTCTGCAGTGTAACAAATCACATTTTAGTTAATTAAGTTCATTGCTCGCTTATTAAAATAATTTAACACATGTTCAATTATTGTGAATTTCAAATCGAAAGTGCCATCTCACTAGAAACTAGAGGGCTGAGTACAAACTTGATGATGGGCGGAGTTTCAAATTACACTCAGGAAGGAAGGAGAGTAGCTGATAGAGAGACTTCGGAAGCTAGAACTTGAACTCGTTTGGGGCTCTTTGTCACGGTACATTTTATTTCCTTGGCTCCTGCTCTGTGAAAGGTTGGCCACCCCTGGTTTAATAGATTAGCTGTTTAGTTTTAGATTGTTAGCACTAGGGTTGCATTTAATTAGTTGGTTAAAAGACCATTTCAGTTTAAAATGAATTACTGGAGCAGGAGGACAGATTGTAAGGGGTAAGCTTTAAAGTGCACCAAATGGCAATTTAAAAGAGGACCCTGTGCTTTGTCAGAGAGAACACTCTGTGGGGCGAAAACCTTCGAAAGCTTACACAATGTCCTTCCTTACTTTAAACTTTATTGTTCCTAAGTGGAAAATCAAACAGGCTTTGATTTTACAATCACTTAAGGTAATA
>NC_054568.1:295538-353164 GCF_017654505.1 Polyodon spathula | reverse complement strand
AAGGGATCCCACACTGGTAGCCAAGCTATTAGATGGAATTACTTGTATAGACAATATCACTGGTTACTGTAGGCCCACAATTAGGAGACCTAAGCGTTAGTATTTAGGACACTGGAGACAACATGTGCATTACAAACAAAGCCAAATGATGCAGGCTAGCTGTATTGTGCATTACAAACAAAGCCAAATGATGCAGGCTAGCTGTATTGTGCATTACAAACAAAGCCAAATGATGCAGGCCAGCTGTATTGTGCATTACAAACAAAGCCAAATTATGCAGGCTAGCTGTATTGTGCATTACAAACAAAGCCAAATGATGCAGGCTAGCTGTATTGTGCATTACAAACAAAGCCAAATTATGCAGGCTAGCTGTATTGTGCATTACAAACAAAGCCAAATGATGCAGGCCAGCTGTATTGTGCATTACAACAAAGCCAAATGATGCAGGCTAGCTGTATTGTGCATTACAAACAAAGCCAAATGATGCAGGCTAGCTGTATTGTGCATCACAAACAAAGCCAAATGATGCAGGCTAGCTGTATTGTGCATTACAAACAAAGCCAAATTATACAGGCTAGCTGTATTGTGCATTACAAACAAAGCCAAATGATGCAGGCTAGCTGTGTTGTGCATTACAAACAAAGCCAAATGATGCAGGCTAGCTGTGTTGTGCATTACAAACAAAGCCAAATGATGCAGGCTAGCTGTGTTGTGCATTACAAACAAAGCCAAATGATGCAGGCTAGCTGTGTTGTGCATTACAAACAAAGCCAAATGATGCAGGCTAGCTGTGTTGTGCATTACAAACAAAGCCAAATGATGCAGGCTAGCTGTGTTGTGCATTACAAACAAAGCCAAATGATGCAGGCTAGCTGTGTTGTGCATTACAAACAAAGCCAAATGATGCAGGCTAGCTGTATTGTGCATTACAAACAAAGCCAAATTATGCAGGCTAGCTGTATTGTGCATTACAAACAAAGCAAAATGATGCAGGCTAGCTGTATTGTGTTTCACTTTTACTTGTGATATCTTATTTGACATTAAAATGTACAACACCATTGTTAACATGTTTGTAGATATTTCCAATGGATCATTAAACTTACAGTTGCACTACAACATTTAGACATCATGCCATGGGGAATGATTTGATGTTAAAGTGATATGCACTCATCTCCAGACAATTCATTGGATACATTTTTTGTCAGATAAACACATATATGAATTGCCTTACGAAAGTGCAATTGTGTGCTAAATTAGATATTGAAAACTGTGTACTGTTTAACATGTGCCCTGCGCTAGCAACAGGAACCCACCACTACCCTTTTATATTAAAAGGACAGATTTTGAGAAGGGTTGATTTGTTTATGTTTTTTTAATTGTTCCTTCATCCAAAGTGCAACTCTGCTTTGTTTGTAATACATTGCGTATGTAGTTGAGTGCATTTTACTCTTGAAAGTGTTGGAGAAGATAATGGGCTAGATACTCCAAATCTTGAGAAAAGAGGAAACACCAATTATAATTCTACAATTAAAACGACTCAGGACTGCTCCAAGCACCTACATTACATGTCTGATGGATTTTGTAACATAAGCAGCTCTTACTTGATAAGCTCTTATAAATATTTTGATATAAGAATTTCAGTATAACTGAACACATGTTTCAAGTATTTATGTATTTCTTCTGTAGCTATATTTAGTTCTGTGTGTGCTTCTCCTCCTCCTCCATTAACACTATTAAAGGCAATAACGATGATACTGTTACAATAGCGAGACTGTGGGGGTCTAATGTAAAGGATCGGTCCCCTGCTGGGCACTGTTACATTCCCCAGTTACGCTATCAACAACAACAGCAACAAATCATTCAATATCATCTCCAGAAACTCTCCACGGAGCACAATGTGAGTTACTGAGCAATGATTATTCGCTTTGCAACGTTATATCATCTTTCTTTCTTTCCATTAAGTCAGCCATCACAGGCGTTGTTATTAATGATTCTCTCTGTATCATTCAGGTGTGGAATCATTGGAAATGGATTCTCACTGAGATCTTCTTCCATCCCTTTGTCATTTCAATCCTGCATCTACAAAAAATAAAAACCTGAACTTTGAAGTCTGCGGTATTTGTATTTGGTTTATAGCTCGCCTAAGAGCGAGAGCACAGCCCAAGAGAAACAAACAGTTTAATCCATCAATCACCCTGCTCATCAGCAGCCTTGAAAGGTGTTTCATAAAGGACTTATTATTATTAATTTTTTTTCATGCATGGAAGACCAGAACATGTTTCATAAGTTGCCTCTGCAATGTCTGCTTTGGCTTTTATTTATTAACATTGCAACTTAGCAAGGTGCCACTTGATTTTATGTTCTTTCAGAATTCATGCACTGTGGGTTTAAATCAATTTATACTGGATAATTTACACAGGAAAAAAATGTTACTGTTGAAGGCTTAATGAAGTTCTCAGGAAGCTTTCTTTATTATTCTCAAAAGAATGATTTTCTCCTAAAAGGGTGTTAAAATATGCAGTGTGATTAAAAAGGCTCAGCTTTAATTACACCATTGCTATTTAGAGAGCTATCTGGCGCTCTGCAATGAAAAACAACTTAGACCCCTTCATGCACTGAATATCATATTGATCCTTCAGGTAAACATTGTTTATTATATTTTTAAAGCAAAATGCCAATGCAATTTCTTTCCAAAGCATGGGGGCACTGAGATATCAACGCAGAGCTTCTGAAATGTCAATCAGACAATGTGTATTCAAAATCAAAATAACAGCGGAAAACACCATGCTTGATGTGTGCTTGCCAATGGCAATGCTGACTCTCAGAACAAGCCAAGGATAATCAAGACATTGAAACTCTGTAGCTACCAGTTACAAATTGCCCTCAGGTAAGGTACAAACGGATGGAGTGTAATGGGACTAATGCTCCCTTCCTAAGGTGCTGTAGTTAATATTTGGTGGAAGGATTGCTTTGGAAAATTAAAGATAATTATAAAGGGCTCCCTTGTGAGCATGAGATCTGCAAAGAAGGCAGCATTGTGCTTGATTGCCTCATCCATAAGTACAGGACTCCTGAGCACCGTGAGAGGTGCTGGGTTCAGGGTTCACTGCTGGGGTGGAGGCAGGAGACTGAAGCTCCCTAATCTACTCAGCATGGAAATGAAGGAACAGCTGAAGAGCTAGCAGGGCAGAAAGCACCTGCTGGACAGGGCTGACCTGTGAGTGCAGAACGCAAGGGTACGGACCTGTATGTGTGTGTTATGCACGTATGGCATATTGTATGTGTATGCGTATGTATAGTAAATGGTGCTTGTTAAGCATAGCCCCAGTGCTACATCACTTTCCTTAGAGCATGAATGCACAGTTTTTCAGAAAGCCAACATCCCTCCACCTCGCTCTTCTCATTTACAGCTGCTCCTAGGCTTAAATGTGAGAGTCTCTAATTGTTGATTTTAGTAACAGTGTCCTGTTTTCTAATATGCACATATTTTAGTTTCTAGTACAGTATATGAACCACCATGAGGACTCATACAAGCTACATCTTGACATAAACTATTCTTATTCATGTATCTTATGTATGTATGTGTGTGTATGTTGAGGTAGTAGTATGTATGTATTTATGTATGATATAAAATGTATGTATGTATGTATGAAGTATGTATGCATGTACATAAACAGTTGCAGTATGTATCTAAATTGATGATTGGGCAAAGTAGTATTACGGACCAAAAGACTTTAGTTAGTACTGAATATTAATGCTATAAAGTAGATGTGCATCAGATGTTTTGCACTTTATTATAAATGCTGCTTTTATAACCTTTATTTACAACAGTAAAGGCTGCAGCCGAATCAAGAGCTAATGAAGACTCAATGAAATAATCTGTTCATGAACGGTCGAAGCTGTAATGTGCATCTTCAGCTTTCCTCTTCATAGTGTTAAGTGCAAACAAAAGACACATATTGAGAGCAGCACAGTGATTGCCGCATGCATCATAATTTGAGAGCTTTTATTTATAAAAGACAATAAAATATTGATTATGTCTGTGGATAGAGCTCTGAGCTGCAACCTAAAGCTTAATTTATAACTGAAGACACCAGAACATGAAATAAATAGCCCAAGAGAAATGCTCTAGATTCACCAAGTCAAACTTGGTCAAGGCTGTCTGACAAATGAACTGGTTTTACAGGACTTGATCCCACATTCAAAGATATGGAAGGTTAATTAAATAAATCACAGTGCTAAAATAAATGCTATAGCTAGTGCAGCCTGTCAGGGTGATATTCAGTTATATTTGGGCCTCTGAGAGAAGGTTATCGAACAATATTTGAAGATTAAGCCAGGCATATTGAGAAAAATAGATATTTCCAGTGTGCACATCTATTGAATTTGAGGTATGAAGTCGATGTTAAACAGTCTTGTGCAGTCCTCTACAAGATGAGATCAATGAGGAGCACAGGGAGGTACTTTCAGGTCACAAAGTGTGAGTCTAGGGCATTTGTGTTGATCGTTTGATAATAATAATGTATCAGAGTATTACATTGCTGTTAACGTACGATTGTCACAAAGCAGAACATAACAGAGGCCTAATGACATGGCAAATGAATGTTATAATCGCTTAATGAATACAAATTGATTACACAAGCCAGACCGATGTCCTGCCTGTAAGGGAAGCAAGTTTAATTGAGGAATTCAATGGGAGGTCACACCACAAGCATCAATCATTGTAAGAGGAATGAAAAGCTGATGGGTGAAGGTGACTGAACAACTACCATGCCTGTTTCCGCTTCAGTCAAACAGATTCAATATTTAAAGACACTTGATGGGATTTGGTGACACACCTCTGCCCGCTGCTCAGGAGAATTCTCTCAATAGAAACAGACCAGGAACGCAAGGAGTCAGCGTGGGAGAAATGCAGCCACCCCACCATGTTCTGAAGAGCACGTTACAGGAGATGCCTATAATAACACTTCATATCATTCAGAGATGGGAGAGGCTTTATTATACTGAATAGAAAACATTAGGAAGGCAGCCGGACGTTGTCCCTTTAATCCGCGTCAGACTAGAGGAATTTCCCTGTTGTGATCAGTACTGCTCCACTCAGACTAGAGGAATTTCCCTGTTGTGATCAGTACTGCCCCACTCAGAATAAAGGAATTTCCCCATTGTGATCAATACTGCTCCACTCAGACTAGAAGAATTTCCCCGTTGTGATCAGTACTGCCCTACTCAGAAGGAATTTCCCCATTGTGATCAGTACTGCTCCACTCAGACTAGAGGAATTTCCCTGTTGTGATCAGTACTGCTCCACTCAGACTAGAGGAATTTCCCTGTTGTGATCAGTACTGCTCCACTCAGACTAGAGGAATTTCCCCGCTGTGATCAGTACTGCCCCACTCAGACTAGAGGAATTTCCCCGTTGTGATCAGTACTGCCCCACTCAGAATAGAGGAAGTTCCCCATTGTGATCAGTACTGCTCCACTCAGACTAGAGGAATTTCCCCATTGTGATCAGTACTGCCCCAGTCAGAAGGAATTTCCCCGTTGTGATCAGTACTGCCCCACTCAGAAGGAATTTCCCCGTTGTGATCAGTAATGCTCCACTCAGACTAGAGGAAGTTCCCCATTGTGATCAGTACTGCCCCACTCATATAACTAGTTTAATATATATATATATCTATATATATGTGGTGTGTGTGTGTATATATATATATATATATATATATTATTCTATATTTACCATATATGTGTGGTGTGTGTATATATATATAGGTAGATCTATATATTATCATAATATGCGCACACACACACACACCACACATAATCTATATATATATATATTATATATATATATATAAGATATATATATAGTTGAATAAAAATTTGTGACTTTGATATCTTAGCTAATAAAGTTAAGTTGACATTGGGTTTATTTTGGGAAAATATTTTTAAGAAAAATAAACAAACTGAAATATCTTGCTTGCGTAAGTATTCAACCCCTGTGCTGTGGAAGCTCCCAGTTTGCGCCGATGAAAGAAATTGCCCTAATGAGGACACAATTACCTTACCATTGGCCTCCACCTGTGAACCATTAAAGTTGCTGTCACATTTTCTGGATAAAAACCCCACTGTTGAAGGATCATTGGTAAGGCTGTGAATCTGAAGGAAAATAAAGACCAAAGAGCATTCTACAGAAGTTAGAGATAAAGTAATACAAATGCATAGATTAGGGAAAGGGTACAAAATAATATCCAAGTGTTTGGATATCCCAGTGAGCACAGTTGGATCAATAATCAGGAAGTGGAAGCTGCATCACACCACCCAGGCACTGCCAAGAAAAGGCTGTCCCTCAAAACTCAGCACTCAGACAAGAAGGAGACTTGTGAGAGAAGCCACAGAGAGGCCAACAATCACTTTGAAGGAGCTACAGAGTTCAGTTGCTGGGAGTGGAGTAATGGTGCACCAGTCAACCATATCAAGAGCTCTGCATAACACTGGCCTGTATGGGAGGGTGGCAAGAAAGAAGCCATTACTCAAAAAGTACCATCTGAAAGCACGTCTGGAGTTTGCCAGAAAGCATGAGAGTGACCCAGCTGCGATGTGGGAAAAGGTTAAAGATAGAGATATGTGGGAAAAGGGAAAAGATAGAGCTTTTTGGCCACAACTCAAAGCGCTATGTGTGGCACAAACCTAACATTGCCCATGCCTCAAGACACACCATCTTTACAGTGAAGTATGGTGGTGGTGGCAGCATCATGCTGTGGGGTTGCTTCTCATCAGCAGGGACTGGGCATCTAGTTACAATTGAAGGAAAAATGGATGGAGCAAAATACAGGAAAATACTGCAAGAGAATCTGCTTCACTCCGCTAAAAAACTGAAGCTTGGGAGGAAATTTACCTTTCAGCAGGACACTGATCCCAAGCACAAGGCCAAAGCAACACTGGAGTGGCTCAAGAACAAAAAGGTGAATGTCCTACAGTGGCCCAGTCAAAGTCCTGATCTCAATCCCATTGAGAATCTGTGGCACTATTTGAAAATTGCGGTCCACAAGCGTCGTTCAACTAACCTGAACAACCTGGAGCCAAGAAAATCTGCCAAGAAGAATGGGCCAAAATCACTCTGACACTGTGTGCAAAGCTGGTACATACTTACCCCAAAAGACTTAAAGCTGTTATTGCAGCGAAAGGTGGCTCTACCAAATATTAATATGTGGGGGTTGAATACTTATGCAAGCAAGATATTTAAGTTTTTTATTTTTCTTAAAAATATTTCCCAACATAAAACCAATGTCACCTTAAATAATTGATTTTGAGTTTAAGTGTTTTAAAAAAAAAATATCGAACAGAACGCCAGAGATGCCAGAGAGTCCATGTCTTGTTCAGGAATACAAGTTTTCTAGTTGTTTTAAACTCATTTTTAAAATGCATTGTTCTTTTATAATTATTTTTCATTGCTTGTCGGAGATGATGAAATTTGTTAATATAATTTGCATAATCACTGATAAAGCCTCACTTATACACACATCTTCTTCTTCTTCTTCTTTGATCCCTAGCCAATGATAGGACGGGGTTTCCTCCGGAGCCCATATGCTGCTGTGGGTGCCGTTGGATTTCAGACTTCGCTCAGAACTCTTTTCCATGCTTTTCGATCCATGGCAATGGCCTTGGCATCACAGAGGGTGGATCGTCGGTTTTTCAGGTCTTCTTCAATTTGTTTTGACCATGTCTTCTTGGGCGCTGCTCTTTGAACTTTCCACTCTGTTGGACATTTTCGCCAGAGAAGCTGGTACGGTATCCTGGTGATGCTCATTCTGCAGATGTGCCCGAACCATCGCAGTCTTCTTAGTAGGACCGCTTCCACGATCGTTGGCTGGTGGTCGCATCTTAATCAGATGGTTTCTTTTCGGATGCGGTCACGGAGAGTGATACTAAGGATCTGTCGCAGACATCGCATTTGGAAGACCTCGAGTTTGTTTAGGTCTTGCTTCAGTAGAGTCCATGTTTCTGACCCGTATAGGAGAATTGGCAGGATCAGCATCCGGAAAAGGCGTATTCTGGTCTTAACGGAGATGTTGGCCCTTTTCCATAGGCACCACTTGAGCGAAACAAATGCCATGGTTGCTTGGCCGATTCTGCCATGGACATTGGTTGAGGATGCCACTTTCTTTTCCTGCACCATGGATCCCAGGTACTTGAATTCCTGAACCTGTTCGATCTGGGCTCCGTCGAGGTGGATATTGGCCGGCGACCCATCCGTTGTCAAAACTTTGGTCTTGTCTGCGTTGATTTTGAGGCCATACGGCTCGGCGACGCGGGCGATGCTATTAAGAATGTCAGTAGCTTCGTCGTCAATATCGGTGAAGATTGCGCTGTCGTCGGCAAACATCAGATCGGTCACGTAGGTGTTCTCGTCGCACTGAACTCCACGCCTTCCCTCAAATGCTTTTCTCATGACAGTGTCAATCATGGTGTTGAAGAGCAGAGGAGAGGTGACATCCCCTTTGCGGACTCCGGTTTGGATGGGAAAATCTTCTGATAGTTCGTTCCGTATCCGCACGCAACTGGTTGAGCTGTCATATGACATTTTCAGGAGTCGAATGATCTTGTGGGGGACATGCTCAGTCTCCAATGCCCTCCATAGGGCTGGCCAGTGGACACAGTCGAACGCAGACTTGAAGTCTATAAAGACGATGATGGTGCGCTTCCCACATCTAATCCTTTCTTCCATCAGTTGGTGAGTGGTGAAGATTTGATCACAGCATCCACGGTTTGGCCTAAATCCCGCCTGTTCTTCTCGACTGGTCTGTTCATGATGTTTCTGCAGCCTGGATTGGATGATCTTCATAAAAGCTTTGCCGGTAATGAACAGGAGGCTGGTGCCGCGGTAGTTTTTGCACTCCTGATTGTCACCTCTCTTCAGTATTGGCACTATCGTGGCTTTTTTCCAAGTAGATGGTATTCATTCAGATTGCCAGATGAGTGACAAGAGTGCGCGAAGTCAGTGCAGCAGGACATCTCCTCCCGCCATGGTCACCTCGGCTGTGACCTGATCGACTCCGGGTGCCTTTCCGTTCTTCAGTGATCTGATGGTGGATTTCACTTCGTCAACTGTAGGTTCGTCATCGAGGAATGGATTTGCTGGTGGGTTGATAGGCGGTGGCTCTGCTGGTGGTCCTTGAGGTGGATCGTGATTGTATAGTTCTTGGAAAAAGTCTTTCCACCGTTGTAGGCGTTCGCTGGGAGACCTCTACAAAGGTTCCATCCGCTTTCTTGATGTAGTCATTGGTCGACTTGGTCTTTCCACTCAGTCCCTTATTTGTTTGGTACAGAGTCCGGTACTCATGCGTGGATGCAGCTTCCTCGAGATCAGCTGCTACGTTATTCCAGTAGGCTTCTCGTTCTGTCTTCATCATCTGCCAAACTTCTCGGTTCAGGTGCCGGTATTGCTCAAGATCTACGTGTTTGGCTCGCTTTCGCTTGTCCACCAGGTTCAGGCATTCATCCGAGATCCACGGCTGTGTCCGGCGGCGGTTTGGTGGGCAGAGAGGAGCTGCACTTTCTAGGATTGCTTGTGATATCTGCTGTTCTTCGTCGTCCAGATCATCCGACTGAGCTAGCGCTGCGAATTTGTTGAAGAGGGCGATTTGGAATTCTTGCTTGGTTGCTGGGTCCATAAGAAGCATCCAATTCGGCTTGGCTGGTGGTGGTGCCTTGTGCTTCGTCCGTTGGAGTCGCAGTTGCAGCTTGGCATGGACGAGATAGTGATCAGATTCGCAGTCGGGTCCCGTCATTGCACGGACGTCCTTTAGCGATGATCAAAAACGGGAGCTGATCAGAAAATAATCCAAGACAGCCGCGTCCTCACCGGATGGATGGCGTCATGTAAGCTGGTGTTTGCATGGATGTTGGAAGTGTCTGTTTCTGATGATCAGGTTGTTGAATGTGGCAAAGGACAGTAGGCATAGACCATTGTCATTGTTTGTTCCCACGCCGAACCTGCCCAACGTCCCTTCCCATCCTGCCCTGTCCGTACCAACATGGGCATTGAAGTCGCCGGCAAGGATAACCAGATCACGTCCAGGGATCATACCCAGCGCGTCTTGCAGCTGGGTGTAGAAGTCATCCTTCATGTCTTCAGGGCTGACGTCAGTGGACGCATAGATGGAGACTATGTGCGTCATGACTGTGCCGTCGATGGTCAGGATTGCCAGACGGTTTGAGAATGGTTGGAAGGTTATCATGCTTCATGTCTTCCTGCTGTCGACCATGAACCCAACACCACCTTGTCTGTTATCGCCACCAAAATAGTATAATGTCATCGTTTCGTCGCTGTCTGGCACGCGGATGGTCGTAGTCCGGGAGCCAGTGAGTCAAAGTTCAGATAATGCAGCAATCGAAATTTTGCAATTCGTAAGTTCCCGGGCAATGATCTCTTTCTGCCCAACGTGATGTCCTGTCAGTACGTTCCACGCAGCGAGTCGAATTTCCGTTTTCGGCTTGATCACTTTGATACTTCGCCAGTAGTCCATTTCTCACCAGCACCCTGGGTCCCCAATGCTGACGCATCGGTTTCCTCGGAGCAGTAGCATGAGTGCATTAATTTGATCCGTTTTCCATTGGTTTCTTGCCGGGTTTTACGGCCTCTTGGCGGGAGACCAACCCTCCTCCTTTCTCAGCCGGGCTTGGGACCGTCCATGGCGGAGTTATACACACATACATATGCAACACTAACATTTTAATGTTATGTGCAGCATATTACGTTTATTATTATTGAGTTTTAATATGGGACTAAAACCTACTTTAAAAATACGAGCGCTTTGTGCTGATTCGCTGGAGGTGACAAAATGGCCGACCTGCTGTATCACAGAGATAGCCTAGATGATTTTCCTAAATGTGTTTGACCAACAACACATGTGTGGCAAGTAATTAAGTTGTCATTTCAGCTTTTGATTATAAGCACTCTGTTTATAGAACGCAGTCAAAATGTGAGGTTAAAAATAAATATATTAAAAAAGTCTTATTTTAGTAAACGTCTTTTTGGATATATTTAAAAATGTGCTGAATTTCAGAGTTTTCAACGTTTCATCTCTACAAAACTTACGGCAATGTTTTTTTTTTTTTTAAAGAGTAGACTTTTTTATATTTACTGATCTAACAAAACCAAGTTAGATGGTGAAAATGGGTATTACTATCATAGATATATACAATGTTTAATTGCTTATTTCACAGTGCATTTTATAGGCTGGAATTACTTAAGTTTAGATTTTCCTTCTTCTGATAATATAGGTATGTGCAGAATTTTCTCGGCTCGTATCTATGAATCTCAAAAAGATATTCTTTGCTGTATTTGACCAACTATCACCAAGATTGCTGGCATTCTATAGAATGAAGGGCGGTTGACCTGCAAAGAATGTCCAGTCTCTCCTGGAGTCTCTTGACCAAGATGTAAGTATTTGGTTAAATATCTGGTATAGTGCCAAGGACTGTAAATCGGGGGTGGTCAACCCTGGTCCTGGAGGGCCGGTGTTCTTCCTGGTTTTTGTTCCAACAGTGCCCTGTATTACTTAATTGAACTAGTAATTATATTACTGAACTGTGTGTTACAAAAAAAAAACTGACTGCAGTTATCAAGTGTACTAAGATTATTACTTAAGTAAATGTAAACAAATAATTATTAAATATTATTAACTATATATGAATATCTCACATGAGCTTACTCCCCATTGCA
Organism: Polyodon spathula; assembly: GCF_017654505.1. NCBI lineage: Eukaryota > Metazoa > Chordata > Actinopteri > Acipenseriformes > Polyodontidae > Polyodon > Polyodon spathula. Next base: position 341,439 of record NC_054568.1, on the reverse strand, counting down.
ACTACCGAATAAGTTATATAAGAACCTATATACAGTATAAATATCTAACATTAGCACAACCGAAACAACCACATGGCTAGTAACTTTGTCACTAATGTGTTTTATTGCAGCATTCCAACCAAAACAAGAGATCAGCTGTATTGCAAGGCCTTCCATATTTCCATAACAAGTTTTTGGTTAAAGAACTTGTCTGGTAAGTTTTTCTTTCTTTTCTGTTTTGTGCTTCTTTCATTAATAATGAAATATGTTATTTTGTTATTTTTTTTTTTTTTTTGCAGATTTGATGGGATTGTACACGCTGTACATATTGTAGACACTACACACCTATATGTGTGCAATTAAAAATAGTAAATTATATTCAATTCTATTGAAAACTGGAATACTGACAGTAAGAGGAGAAAACTTTTCAGAAGAAATGATTGATGTTGCACTGGTTCTTGAAGAGCAAGTTGTTTTGACAGATCTGTGTGATGTTTCAAATACCATAGCTGTGCTATTTGGTCTTCTGTACGCACTTACTATTGACTAGCCTAGGATTCTGAGGTATGCTTCCGAAGTTATCCAGAAGGGTTTCATGAATATTGGTTCAGCAAGAGTTCAAAGCCTCAAAAACAGGCTTTTTCTGTTCAGTATAAGATGGCTAATTAAAAATAAAGTAATTACTTTAATTTTAGTTGTTGCGTAGTCCTTGCTTGGTGAAGCATGATGTGAGACATTAACCCACTCTGCTCGCTCCGCACCTAGCCATAAGACTGGGTTAAAAATGGGGAAGTGTCTTAAAACATTGAAAAGTTAGTTAAATAGACTGATTGTTATAAATGATGACTGTTTTTCTAAGTAATTCAATCTGTGTTTTACTGCTTTAAATATTTCACAATGAATAGAAGGATAATTCTCACAAACTGCCTGCAAAACCAGGTGTATATCTTTAAAAAAATACATCACAAAAGATTCTAATCACTGTAAAGAAGAAAAGGCATTCTTTAATGGCAACATGTATTTTTTAAATGTCATAATTTTGTCATTTTTATTGTTTTTACTGTTAATCTCAATACCGTAATGCACACAAACATTTTTTTTTCCATCAATGAGAAATCTTTTCGGACACCATTTTTTTCTAAAGAAAGAAAAAAAACATAGATGTGTGTAAAATTATGAACAAGTTGCACAGTTTGTATTAATGAAAACTTGCCTAAGATGGCTAAAAAACAAAGGAAAATTATGACACATGGTAAGGAGATTTCAACAGTAAAAATCAATATAAATTGTAAAGATACATTTGTTCTCATCAAAGAATGACTTTTCTTCTTTGCAGTGATTCTAATCTTTTGTCCTAGTTCTGTATTTTTTAAAAGATATAGACTTCGGACATGGTTTTGCAGCCTTTTGGTGAGAATTACACAGAACCTGAGTTCGTTTCGCAAATGTTTTTACTTTTGTCTTGGGTGAATTGAGAATACTGCAGTTCAGGGCTGTTGGGTATTTGTCACAGAGACGGCCGAAGTGGGCGGCGTCAGAACCAGGAAAGGTAAGGCAATACACAAACCACAGGACGGATGAAATGAAGTGATGAAGACGCCTGTTGGCGCCGGTTTAATACAAAATAAAAAGTTTACACAAACACGAAAAACACAGGACACGGCACTCTACGCCAAAATAAAGACAAACGACAACAGACTAAACTTAACAAACACGGTGAGCAGATACTTCGTTATTATTATTACTTTACTTATTTCCTCCGTCTCCAATCCCGTTCTCCGCTCACCGAACACCCAACCGCCAGTATGTGACAACGTGCATCTATATATACTATTGTGCTGGGATTCAATTACCAATTAATTATTCACTTGAATCCCAGCACGTGAATTAATAAAGTGCAATTCCCCGTGCTCACATATTACTACATTTTACTTGCACGTGAAGTGCTGTGCAATCCTCGTGCCTAAATACACATATACATTTTAAACACTCGTGTTACACAGACCCGTTTATATCCCGTGTACCAATGTCTATACACCAACATTTAAACACACCACACGCAACACATAACAGATAATATACACAGGGGCGGGCACTTTGTTACATATACCCCCTCCTGTGCAAAGCACACATGGCCTCAATGGCCACCTCCCCCCTTAAAAGCCCAAAAGTCCCGCCCAAAGTCCTTGGCCAGGACCAGAGGCTTCCAGGGGCCCACAGGTCGTAATGCTGTCAGCAGGGTAGCATTCTCCTGCCAGGGTAGTCCTAGCAGCGGAAAGGCTGCTTGGGGTGTGGTCTCCTGACCTTCCCCCTCCTTCGGCGCCGGCAGCTCCCCTTGGTGGGGCTTCAACCACCGTTCTTCCTGCAGGGAAGAAACTGCAGAGGGAGCAGGTCTCCGGACCTCCCCCACGATCTCCGGCGGAGAAACTGCTGCTGGGGTTGGCGGTCTCCAGACCTCCTCCCCCTCCTCCGGCAGCGAAACTGCTGCTGGGGTTGGCGGTCTCCAGACCTCCTCCCCCTCCTCCGGCAGCGAAACTGCTGCTGGGGTTGGCGGTCTCCAGACCTCCTCCCCCTCCTCCGGCAGCGAAACTGCTGCTGGGGTTGGCGGTCTCCAGACCTCCTCCCCCTCCTCTGGCAGCGAAACTGCTGCTGGGGTTGGCGGTCTCCAGACCTCCTCCCCCTTCTTCGTGGCCGGCAGCTCCCCTTCGTGGGGTTCCGGCCACAGTACTTCCGGCTGTGATGCGGAGCGGCGGGCAACCCCAGGCGATGCAGAGCGGCGGGCAACCCCAGGCGATGCAGAGCGGCGGGCAACCCCAGGCGATGCAGAGCGGCGGGCAACCCCAGGCGATGCAGAGCGGCGGGCAACCCCAGGGCGAAGCGAGGCTGGCATCCTTGGGCGAAGCGAGGCTGGCATCCTTGGGCGAAGCGAGGCTGGCATCCTTGGGCGAAGCGAGGCTGGCATCCTTGGGCGAAGCGAGGCTGGCATCCTTGGGCGAAGCGAGGCTGGCATCCTTGGGCGAAGCGAGGCTGGCAGTCAGGACAAGCTGGGGTGCGGGTGTTGGCCCTCTTTTCGGCCACTGCAGCCGGGAGGTTCTTCCCCGTGCTTCCCTCAGCAGCCTATGCAAGGGCTGCTGAGGACCGCCAGCATCTAGTCCTGGCCCTTCTGGTGCAGGGAGAGGCAGCTCCTGCTCCTCTCCCCCTGATGGAGGTGGAGGCAGAGGAAGCTCCAGCTCCTCTCCTCGTGATGGTGGGGGAAGTGATACCAGCAGGCATTCACCCTCTGCTGGTGGGGGAAGTGATACCAGCAGGCATTCACCCTCTGCTGGTGGGGGAAGTGATACCAGCAGGCATTCACCCTCTGCTGGTGGACAGGGACCCAGCAGGCATTCACCCTCTGCTGGTGGACAGGGACCCAGCAGGCATTCACCCTCTGCTGGTGGCGGAGGCAGAGGCAGCTCCTGCTGCTCTGCTCCTGCCGGTGGAGGTGGCGGAGGCAGAGGCAGCTCCTGCTGCTCTGCACCTGCCGGTGGAGGTGGCGGAGGCAGAGGCAGCTCCTGCTGCTCTGCACCTGCCGGTGGAGGTGGCGGAGGCAGAGGCAGCTCCTGCTGCTCTGCTCCTGCCGGTGGAGGTGGCGGAGGCAGAGGCAGCTCCTGCTGCTCTGCACCTGCCGGTGGAGGTGGCGGAGGCAGAGGCAGCTCCTGCTGCTCTGCTCCTGCCCATGGAGGTAGGAGCGGCGTGTAGTCTCCTGGTGGTGGAGGTGGGAGCGGTGTGTAGTCTCCCCTTGATACAGGGGACTGGTGCGGCTCTCCCTCACTTGCAGGGGACTGGTGCGGCTCTTCCTCCCTTGCAGGAGACTGGTGCTGCTGTGGAGACAGTGGTGGGACCTCTGCCTTCCTCTTCCCCTTTCCCCTTCTCTGCCACCTCCTCACCTTCCTCTCCTGCGGCAGTTCCTCCTCTCCTTCCTGGTAGGGGCAGCGCACCACCGGGTGCCCAAACTCCCCACAGGCAAGGCACCAGCCCTGGTCCTCCAGACCACCGAGGAACTCCTCCAGGTCCTGGCAGCCATCTCTCCAGTCCCAGCCTTCCATGTTTACTTTTTTTTTTTGTTGTTGCTGTGGTTTTTTTTTTTTTTTTTGTTTTTTTTTTTTTTTTTTTTTTGACAAAACACCTCTCCTGGTCTGACGCTTGGAGGCGCTGTTATCCCACGCAGGACACCACGTGTCACAGAGACGGCCGAAGTGGGCGGCGTCAGAGCCAGGAAAAGTAATGAAATACACAAAACACAGGACGGATGAAATGAAGTGATGAAGACGCCTGTTGGCGCCGGTTTAATACAAAATAAAAGGTTTACACAAACACGAAAAACACAGGACACGGCACTCTACGCCAAAATAAAGACAAACGAAAACAGACTAAACTTAACAAACACGGTGAGCAGATACTTCGTTATTATTATTACTTTACTTATTTCCTCCGTCTCCAATCCCGTTCTCCGCTCACCGAACACCCAACCGCCAGTATGTGACAACGTGCATCTATATATACTATTGTGCTGGGATTCAATTACCAATTAATTATTCACTTGAATCCCAGCACGTGAATTAATAAAGTGCAATTCCCCGTGCTCACATATTACTACATTTTACTTGCACGTGAAGTGCTGTGCAATCCTCGTGCCTAAATACACATATACATTTTTAAACACTCGTGTTACACAGACCCGTTTATATCCCGTGTACCAATGACTATACACCAACATTTAAACACACCACACGCAACACATAACAGATAATATACACAGGGGCGGGCACTTTGTCACAAGTATTCCATCTTATTTTTTCTTCTTTCTCTCTCTCTCTCTCTCTCTGGAGGATTGTGGGAAGGGCTTGCAGAGAGGTGGAACGCCGATGCGGTAGGACCGGGAAATTTAAAACTTTATTTATCTATCTATCTATCTATCTATCTATCTATCTATCTATCTATCTATCTATCTATCTATCTATCTATTTATTTATTTATTTATTTATTTATTTTGTTTGATAGTTACTTAGTTGTTCTTTTTGGGTGTTTGTTTGCTCGTAGGTTAGTGGTGTGTGTGTGTTTGTTTGTTTGTTTGTTTGTAGGGTGGTGGTGTGTGTTTGGAGATCCCGTTATGGGGTCTCGTTCAGGAGGGCTGGGGGCTCTCACCCGCAGACACGGGGTCCGTTGCCTGCCTGACCCCGGGGTTTCGGTGGAGGAGTGCCTGCTGGCAGTAGGAGAGGTGGTGGGGTTTGAAAATATTATGTCGGCGTCAGAATGAATAAAGCGCTGGTAATATTTTTAGTGGAGGTGTCTCTGGTACACAAGCTGGTAGAGGAAGGATTTACAGTAAAAGGTGAATTTGTTCAGGTTTCCCCTCTAGTAACCCCGGTAACGAAAGTTATTATTTCTAATGTGCCTCCGTTTTTAAAAAATGAGCAATTAGAAAAGAATTTAGCTCGGTTTGGTAAACTGGTGTCCCGGATTAAGGGAATCCCGCTGGGGTGCAAAAATAACAATGTTAGGCACGTCATGTCGTTTAGAAGGCAGGCGTTTGTCTTATTAAATGATCCTAATCAAGTCATTAATGTTGCCTGGAATTTTAACGTGGAAGGGATGAATTGTGTGGTTTTTGTCAGTTCGGAGACGATGAGGTGTTTTTACTGTGGAGAACAGGGACACCAGAGGAAAGCCTGCCCGAGAAAGGAGGCTAGAGTGGAGACAGGGCAGGGCGATGCTGGCGGGGAGGAAGTCGGGGGTGTTGGGGGTGAGCGTGAGAAAGAGTCGGCTCCTGCATCGCAGCCGCAGAGCGAGCCAGTGCTGACCGAGGAGGGGGCGATCCAGAAGGAAACCGGAGCAGAACCACCAACACCACGGCCTCGCACAAAAAGACCCAGCCGCAGCCTGTCACTGACGGGTTCGGAGGATAATACAGCTACTACTGAGAATGGTGAAGAATCATTCAAGGTAGTAGCGAAAAAGACACGATTTCAACGGAAGGCTGCAGAGCTGCCGGATGGCAGAGCGCAGCCAGTGCAGAACTCCGAACCCGTGCAGACAGGGAGGTTGCGGGCTCCTAACGCGGAGGAAGAGAGCACAGCGCAGGGTGATCCAGACGCGTGCAAGACTCTCCACTTGCTGAATCTCAGCCGCCTGAAATAGTGATGGCTGTGGCAGAGGCCGGTGTTGAGGAGTCGGAGGGAGCTGCGGAGGAGTGGATTCTCGGGGGCGAGCGAGAGGACAGCGCGGATGAGTTGGAGGGGGAGCTCTCTGACTCCTTGCTTATCTCAGACATCCCTGATAGCCAACCCGTCAGTAAGAAAAAGTTATACACACTTGAGCAGGTAAATGATTTTATGATAGAAACAAAAGGGAAAAGGGGAGTAGAAATAGAGAGTTTTTTTCCTGATCTAAGGTTATTTCTCCACTCCGCTCACGTTATAACAAAGAAAGCCACAATAGAAGAATTTGATCAGCCAAAACGTTATAGATTAAAAAAAATTGTTCAGAAAATTAAAAAGGATCTTAACAGTGGTTCAAAATCTCTTGTTTAAAAATGGCTGTGTTTTATGAAACTTCTTTTATTACTTGTTTTAGTGTGTTAGTTTTTTTAGCTATGATGGAAAGGTGCGTTTTTGTTTCTTTTAATCTAAATGGCTGCAGACAGTCTTTTAAGAGGGCGCAGCTAGTCAGGTTTTTAGAGCAGAAGCAGGCGGGGGTGGTGTTTCTGCAGGAAACGCACTCGAATCAGGAGAATGAGGAGGCGTGGCGAGCGGAGTGGAAGGGGCTGTGCGTGATGAGTCACGGCGCTAGTACTAGTGCAGGAGTAGCCGTGCTTTTTAAACCCAGCCTGGGGGCAGTTTTACTACATATGGATGAAATCGAGAAAGGGAGGATTTTAAAAGTAAGAGCTAGGCTGGGCAGTACAGTGTATGTTTTTATTAATATTTATGCCCCCAATAGAGGGGGGGAGGGACCAATTTTATTTTTTAAGAAATTAAAGCAAGCTCTTTTTAATATTAATAATAATGATGTGGTGGTACTAGGAGGAGATTTTAATTGTACTGTTAATTTTAATATTGATAGAAATAATGATGAACCACACCCTCAGTCCTCCAGAGAGTTGGCTGCATTGTTAGAGTCCAGTGACCTGGTTGACATATGGAGATGCCTGCACCCCAGTTCAAGACAATACACCTGGTCTCAGTATCACACAGACTGTGTATATAGAGCAAGACTAGACCGGTTTTATACTTCTAAAAACGATTTAAATAAATTTATCAAAGCAAGAATCATCCCCAGTAGTCTCTCTGACCACCACTGTCTATTAATTACAGTAATAATTCAATCAGAACCCCACAGAGCATCTTACTGGCATTTCAATGTAAAATTATTACAAGATGTAAAATTTAAGCAACAATTCAAACTTTTTTGGATAATTTGGAAAAAAGAAAAAGCACAATATAAAGATTTAAGACAGTGGTGGGACATTGGCAAAATACAAATTAAATGTTTTTGTCAACAATATACTATAAATGCAACCAGGTCACTGAACACAGCCGTGAGAGAACTGGAGTCCAAAATCCTCCTCCTAGAGGAAAGTTTAAATTCAGAATTTAAAGAACAGACCCTGGAGAACCTAAAAGAGCAGAAAATCGCGCTGGGGAGCTTGCTGAAGGAAAGAGTGAAGGGGGCGATTGTGCGTTCCAGATTCATGGAGTTGAGAGACATGGATGCCCCCACTAGTTTCTTCTTCAACCTGGAGAGGAAGAGAGCGGACAGTAGACAGCTGTGCTGTATCAGGACTCCTGGTGGGAAAGAACTGCACACCCGGGAGGAAATCAGCAGAGAGGCGGTGCGTTTTTACAAGGAACTTTATAATAAAGAACTGTGCAACATAGAGGACACTGAGCGGCTGCTCCAGGGGTTACCCAGCCTCAGTGAGAAGGAGCAGATTCAGCTGGACGCACCGCTGACCCACCAGGAGATGACCGCCGCTGTCAAGCAGCTCTCCAGCGGAAAGGTTCCCGGGATCGATGGACTGCCAGCAGAATTTTATAATAATTTCTGGGATATAATGGGGGAGGATTTGCTCCAGGTTCTGAGAGAGAGCCTCAGCCACAAGGAACTGCCTCTTAGCTGCCGTAGGGCAGTGGTTACACTGCTGCCCAAGAAGGGAGACCTTTGCCAGCTTAAAAATTGGAGACCTGTGTCAATTTTATGTTCTGATTTAAAGATTTTATCCAAAACAATCGCTAATAGATTAAAAAGTGTTATTGGAACTGTAATACATATGGATCAAACATATTGTATACCGGGTCGCTCTATTTTTGATAACTTGTTTTTTATTAGAGATTTTTTAACTGTAAGTGATATTTGTGATTTTAATGTAGGAATGGTCTCCCTGGATCAAGAGAAGGCTTTCGACAGAGTCGACCACACCTACCTCTTTCATACACTGGAAGCCTTCGGGTTCGGTCCTGGTTTTATTTCTTATATTCGGCTTTTATATTCCAACATTTTTAGTATTTTAAAGATCAACAATGGGCTGAGTCAGCCCTTCCCAGTGTGCAGGGGTATAAGGCAGGGCTGTGCCCTGTCTGGTATGCTGTATTCACTGGTTATAGAGCCCCTGCTGCACCTGCTGAGGGTCAGGTTAGCTGGATGGACAGTGCCCTCCTCGCCCTCCACACCCTCCTCTGCCACAGTGAAGGTGTCTGCCTACGCAGACGATGTGACTGTGTTTGTGAGTGGGGATGCAGATGTCCAAGCACTGCAGCAGACTCTAAATGAGTTCCAGAGAGCATCTTCTGCCAGAGTAAACTGGGCAAAATGTGACACCTTCCTGTCAGGCAGCTGGGATGAGGGCACCCCTCCTTTCCTGCCTGAGGGGCTGAAATGGAACAGAACAGGCATTAAAGTGTTGGGGGTGCATCTCGGAACAGAAAACTACATGAAAAAGAACTGGGAGGGTTTGTTGGATAGGGTGAGGGGGCGGCTGCAGAGGTGGAAGGGACTGCTGGCTCAACTGTCCTTCAAGGGCCGGGTGCTTGTTATTAATAATCTGGTGGCCTCTAGCTTGTGGCACAAGCTGGTATGCCTGGACCCACCCCAGGGCCTGGTGAAGGAGATCCAGAGAGTGTTGCTGGAGTTCTTTTGGAGCGGGAGACACAGTTTGAGGCCGGCAGTCCTCTACCTCCCTAGTGATGAGGAGGGGCAGGGGCTAGTCAGCATTGCCAGCAGGGTGGCAGCCTTCAGACTGCAGGCGGTTCAGAGACTCCTGTACACTGAGGAGGAGGCTCATTGGAAGAGGCTGGCCTGTTTCCTTCTCAATAGAGTTGGGGGGCTGGGGTTAGGAAAACACCTGTTTTTAATTGAGAACACCAGTTTTAGTAAAGCAGGACTTCCTCCTTTTTATCAAAGTATTTTAAAAGCCTGGCAGCTGGTGAGGGTGGAAAGGGATGTGGAGTCCTTGACAGGGCAGGACCTGTTTGATGAGCCCCTATATTTTAATCCACTCTTTCCAGTTAAGTTCCTCCAGTCGATGACGCTCTGTGCCAGTTTTTTAAAAGCAGGTGTAACCAGGATGGTCCACCTGTTGACCTTGGGCTGGCACTCAGAGAGGCTTGCAGAAAGACTGATAGGTGAGTTGAGGGGCTGCCTCTCCCCACGGCTCAAGGCAGTCCTGAGGGAGGAGTTGTCCAGAGGCACAGAGCAGAGACAGCTTTCCTTATTTCCAGGGATGATCGTGTCACCAGCAGTAGGTGAGGAAGGTGAGGGGGGTGGAGAGAATGGAGGGACTTTGCTTAAATTGCAGAATGTGGAGGAAATTATCTTTCACACAATGAATGGAAAACATATATACAAATTGTGTGTTAAAGCCACAGAGTATAGTAAGCTAAGGGGTCTGGTAGACTCTCTAAATTGGAGAAGGAATCTATGAGAAAGACCTAGGAGTTTTTGTTGACTCCGAAATGTCTTCATCTAGACAATGTGGGAAAGCTATAAAAAAGGCTAACAAGATGCTCGGATACATTGTGAAAAGTGTTGAATTTAAATCAAGGGAAGTAATGTTAAAACTGTACAATGCACTAGTAAGACCTCATCTTGAATATTGTGTGCCGTTCTGGTCACCTCGCTATAAAAAAGATATTGCTGCTCTAGAAAGAGTGCAAAGAGCGACCAGAATTATTCTGGGCTTAAAAGGCATGTCATATGCAGACAGGCTAAAAGAATTGAATCTGTTCAGTCTTGAACAAAGAAGACTACGTGGCGACCTAATTCAAACATTCCAAATTCTAAAAGGTATTGACAGTGTCGACCCAAGGGACTTTTTCAGCCTGAAAAAAGAAACAAGGACCAGGGGACACAAATGGAGTTTAGACAAAGGGGCATTCAGAACAGAAAATAGGAGGCACTTTTTTACACAGAGAATTGTGAGGGTCTGGAATCAACTCCCCAGTAATGTTGTTGAAGCTGACACCCTGGGATCCTTCAAGAAGCTGCTTGATGAGATTTTGGGATCAATAAGCTACTAACAACCAAACGAGCAAGATGGGCCGAATGGCCTCCTCTCGTTTGTAAACTGTCTTATGTTCTTAAGTGGCGAGCTTACTTGACTGTAGAGGAGGGGCACAGGCCGGTGTGGAGGGTGCTGTACAAGCCGCCTCTCGCCAAGAGAGTGAGGGACCTGCAGTGGAAGATTCTACACTGCATTGTGTCCACAGGCAGGTTTCTCCATAGAGTGGACCCCAGCATCAGTGAGCAGTGCGCTTTTTGCTCAGCAGAGGAAACTCTCTTTCATGCCTACAGTGAGTGTGAGAGGCTGCGGCCACTTTTTAATTTACTGCAGGGAATCCTGAATAATTTAGGGGTCGTTTTTAGTAAGGAGCTTTTTATTTTTGGGGTTCTATACAGTTTTAAAATGAAAAACAGGTGTGTTCTTATTAATTTTTTAATTGGACAGGCAAAATTGGCTATTTTAAAGACAAGGAAAAATCAACTCTTTGGTTCTGGACTGACCAGTTTAGTGGTTCAGTTCAGGGTGCTCGTGGTCAGCCAGATCAGAGTAGAGTTTGAGTATTTTAAACTGGTCAGTAACCTGGAGGACTTTCAGGAGAGGTGGTGTGTGGGAGACGCCTTGTGTGCTGTGAGTGAGGAGGGGGAGCTCCAGTTTTTGTTCTAATTTTATTTAATTTTTGTTTTACAGTGTTTTATTTTGGCTTTAATCTGTTTGCAACAAAGAAAAAAACACTGTTTAATATTGATTTTTTAATGATCCTTTTATTTTGTTTATAATCTGTTTTTAAGGAGAACACGATGTATTTTAGGATTTTTTAAATTCTGCTGAGGCAATAGGAATCTTAACTTTTGTTGTGTTTTACCTTTATTTGAATTTTTATGGATTTTATTTGGAATATTTAAATAAAGGATCTTAAAAGTCAAAGTCTCTCTCTGTCTCTCTCTCTCTATATATATATTCTATTTAAAATACATTCTATTTAAAAAAAAAAGATCAGTTAATCTCCTTCACATCTTTTCAGAATTGAAAACCCCACTCATTTTATATCTGCCATTGAAAACAGCTCAAAGGAAACATAGATCCCATCATCTCTGAACTACTGTATGTTTCAAAATGACTCAGTTTAATAGCAATGCAAGTTCAGTTAAATGTTAAGTGTCAAGTTATGCTGTTTTTGTTGTATAAGAATAAATATATTGCATAGACACACATAGTATAGTTCAGCATTGTGATTCTAGATTTTCACACTGTTAAAAAACGTACTTAGCAGCAAGCTTACTGTAACAAAACATACTGCGGCACTCCAAAAATAAAGCCAGACTAATGAAACCTGTTTAATGACAGTTCTTGCAAGGGATGTTACCAACTTAGTAAATTGCATTTCAGCTAGATCATCTGTGATCTCTGTGTTTGTTTGGGGAATCTTAAATCTGTATTATAATGTCTTTCCTTTATTTTATGACTTTAAATGATACCCTTTAAAACAATTATGCCGGGTAGAGTTTCATGAAAAATATGGAATAGTTCATACAACTTAAGATGTTCAACTTGTCAAAACTTAATTTTCTTATTCCATACAACATACAACTACATGACTGTACAACACTCACTTTACCATTCAAGTAGAACCAACTTTAATAAATGCATGTAAATAAGTTTGCTGAACTCAGATTGTTATGTTGTATAAATATACTATTTTGTTGATTAAAATGTCTGCGAGTTGCCTTGACTGTGTTAAGTTGGATCAACTTCCAATTTTTTTTACAGTGTATTAATATATAATATAACAAATAAAGTGTTTTAAAAATATATATATATATTCGACCATAGTGCTAATCAGTGGCAACAGCAACTATTATTATTACCCCCGTTGTTCTCCCCAGTTGGAATATCCAGTTGTTTTTAAGACTCTGTCTCACCGCTGTAACCCCCGCAGTAACTCGGGACAGGCGAAGACAAGTGCACTCAAGCGTCCTCCGAAATGTGCACTATCAAGCCATTTTCTTTTTTTCACACTGCAAGCTCAGAGCTAAGCCAACGGATTTATCGCATCGAAAGACTAACGTAGATCCAGTGAAAACAGAGCCGGGATTACCTGGCCGACTTGAGCACTCCCTGCCAGGGTGGTGCGTGGTAAATTGTGCACCAACCCTCCTGAGCTCCTGGCCAGAGTTGGCAATGATATAGCCCTGAATTATCGTCTGCAGCTTGTATTACATATTGTATTACCAGCACTACAAAAACAAAACAAACAAACAAAAAAAAAACATGCAAATAAAATTAAACCAAACTTTGCTACAAATCAAACAAAAATTCGCTGTAAGTAGCTTTCTTTTCATAAACTCACAATGGGATCATAAGAACATAAGAACATAAGAAAGTTTACAAACGAGAGGAGGCCATTCGGCCCATCTTGCTCGTTTGGTTGTTAGTAGCTTATTGATCCCAAAATCTCATCAAGCAGCTTCTTGAAGGATCCCAGGGTGTCAGCTTCAACAACATTACTGGGGAGTTGATTCCAGACCCTCACAATTCTCTGTGTAAAAAAAGTGTCTCCTATTTTCTGTTCTGAATGCCCCTTTTTCTAAACTCCATTTGTGACCCCTGGTCCTTGTTTCTTTTTTCAGGCTGAAAAAGTCCCTTGCGTCGACACTGTCAATACCTTTTAGAATTTTGAATGCTTGAATTAGGTCGCCACGTAGTCTTCTTTGTTCAAGACTGAACAGATTCAATTCTTTTAGCCTGTCTGCATATGACATGCCTTTTAAGCCCGGAATAATTCTGGTCGCTCTTCTTTGCACTCTTTCTAGAGCAGCAATATCTTTTTTATAGCGAGGTGACCAGAACTGCACACAATATTCTAGATGAGGTCTTACTAATGCATTGTACATTTTTAACATTACTTCCCTTGATTTAAATTCAACACTTTTCACAATGTATCCGAGTATCTTGTTAGCCTTTTTTATAGCTTCCCCACATTGCATAGATGAAGACATTTCTGAGTCAACAAAAACTCCTAGGTCTTTTTCATAGATTCCTTCTCCAATTTCAATATCTCCCATATGATATTTATAATGTACATTTTTATTTCCTGCGTGCAGTACCTTACACTTTTCTCTATTAAATGTCATTTGCCATGTGTCTGCCCAGTTCTGAATCTTGTCTAGATCATTTTGAATGACCTTTGCTGCTGCAACAGTGTTTGCCACTCCTCCTACTTTTGTGTCGTCTGCAAATTTAACAAGTTTGCTTACTATACCAGAATCTAAATCATTAATGTAGATTAGGAATAGCAGAGGACCTAATACTGATCCCTGTGGTACACCGCTGGTTACCACACTCCATTCTGAGGTTTTTCCTCTAATCAGTACTTTCTGTTTTCTACATGTTAACCACTCCCTAATCCATGTACATGTGTTTCCTTGAATCCCAACTGCGTTCAGTTTGAGAATTAATCTTTTGTGCGGGACTTTGTCAAAAGCTTTCTGGAAATCTAAATAAACCATGTCATATGCTTTGCAATTATCCATTATCGATGTTGCATCCTCAAAAAAATCAAGCAAGTTAGTTAGGCACGATCTCCCTTTCCTAAAACCATGTTGACTGTCTCCCAGGACCCTGTTACCATATAGGTAATTTTCCATTTTGGATCTTATTATAGTTTCCATAAGTTTGCATATAATAGAAGTCAGGCTTACTGGTCTGTAGTTACCTGGTTCAATTTTGTTTCCCTTTTTGTGGATCGGTATTACGTTTGCAATTTTCCAGTCTGTCGGTACCACCCCTGTGTCAAGAGACTGCTGCATGATCTTGGTTAGCGGTTTGTAATTACTTCTTTCATTTCTTTGAGTACTACTGGGAGGATCTCATCCGGCCCAGGGGATTTGTTTATTTTAAGAGTTCCTAGTCCCTTTAACACTTCTGCCTCATTTATGCTAAAGTTATTTAAAACTGGATAGGAACTGGATGACATGTGGGGCATGTTGTCAGTATCTTTCTTTGTAAAAACTTGTGAAAAGTAATCATTTAATATATTTGCTATTTTTTTTTCTTCCTCTACGATTTTGCCATTTTTATCTCTTAAACATTTAATCTCCTCTTTGAATGTTCTCTTGCTGTTGTAATATTGGAAAAACATTTTGGAATTGGTTTTAGCTCCCTTAGCAATGTTCATTTCTATTTCTCTCTTGGCCTTTCTAACTTCCTTTTTGACTTGCATTTGCAGTTCTGTGTACTCTTTCTGTGTACTTTTTTTTTGGTCCTTTTTTAATGCTCTGTAAAGTGCCTTTTTTCGCTGAATATTTTTTTTTAATTGATCTATTAAACCATTTTGGCAATTTAGTTTTACATGTAGATTTGTCTACTTTAGGGATGTAATTGTTTTGCGCCTCTAGTACTACATTTTTGAAGAACAACCATCCTTCTTCTGTGGGTGTTTTCTCTATTTTACTCCAATCTACTTCTGTTAGTCTCTGTTTCATGCCTTCATAGTTTGCTTTTCTAAAATTGTAAACCTTAACTTTAGTCTTTACTTTTGAGGATTTAAAAAACACTTCAAATGAGACCATGTTGTGGTCTGAGTTTGCCAGTGGTTCTCTGACCTCTGTTTTAGTTATTCTATCTTCGTTATTTGAAAAGACTAAATCAAGGCATGCCTCCCCTCTAGTTGATGCCTTGACAAATTGTGTTAGGAAGCAGTCATTTGTCATTTCCACCATTTCAATTTCATCCTTCGTGCTACCCACCGGGTTTTCCCATTTTATTTGGGGGAAGTTGAAATCCCCCATTAGTATGGCTTCTCCTTTGCTACACACATTTCTAATGTCATTGTATAACAGATTATTTTGCTCACCGTCTGAATCTGGCGGTCTATAGCATGCTCCTATTATTATGCCTTTTGAATTTTTGTCTGTTATTCTGACCCATATTGATTCGGTTTTATTTTCTTTGTCCAGGTTTAACACCTGGGCTTCAAGACTGTTTCTTATGTATAGCGCTACCCCTCCACCTCTTCTGTCCTGCCTGTCTTTCCTATACAGTGTATACCCACAAATATTATATTCGTCCCCATCACTCTCAGATAACCATGTTTCTGTAACACCTATCACATCATAGTTACCAGTTAGTTGCAGTAGCTTCAAGTTCTAGAATTTTGTTTCTGATACTTCTAGCATTTAGATAAATACATTTAATGGTTGTCTTACCTGAGTTGTTGTTCTTGTTTTGATGCGGTCTCCCTTCTGTTTTTTTGTTGATTTCTCCCCCCTTCCTTTCTAGTTTAAATGCTTCTGAACCTGCTCGAGGATCTTTTCTCCAAGTAGACTAGTTCCCTTGTTATTTAAATGCAGTCCATCCCGTCTATACAGATAGTCCTCGTTGTAGAAAGTGGTCCAATGATCAAGATAGGTGAAGCCTTCCCGTGTGCACCACGTCTTCAACCATTGGTTTTGATTTATTATTTCCAGCTGTCCATATGGTCCTTTGCAAGGTGCGGGTAGTATACCAGAAAATACCACAGTTTTGGTTTTCTCTTTTAATTTCCTTCCTAGCTCTCTGAATTTGTTTTGCAGGGATTTTGGTCTGTCTCTTCCAATGTTGTTTGTATCGATGTGGACGACTACTACCGGGTCGTCTCCTGTTCGTTCTAGGAGCCTGTCCACGTTTTCAGTGATGTGCTTGACCGAGGCTCCCGGAAGGCAGCACACTGTTGTAGTAAGGGGGTCCAAACTGCGAACTGCTTGCTGTGTTTCTCAATATGGAGTCCCCAACAATCATGACCTCCCTTCTTTTTACTGTCTTGTCACCACTGTCAATAGGGTCCTGGATGTTGTTCCTTTCATTCTCTTGTTGTTGGTTCTGCTCATCACAATTCTGAAGTGACTCAAATCTGTTGGTTGTTTTTTCAATAAGCTACTAACAACCAAACGAGCAAGATGGGCCGAATGGCCTCCTCTCGTTTGTAAACTTTCTTATGTTCTTATGTTCAAACATCACATCAGAATTTCATTCAAAAGCTGATATGATATAGTGATAGAGATGCACATCTCCAAAATGCTTAGCACCAGCAGGACTGACAGAATGCCTAAATGCTGTAAAACACAAATCAGTACATTTAAAAGCCAGTATATAGGCAACATGTTATAACAAGAATAAAGTCTGTTGTTTGTAGTGGGACAGGATACATTGGGGAATGTATTGATACCATTATAGGTGTGGGTCTGTGTTTTTTATGTCTTGTTTTTTTTAACCTGTGTTTCACTCCTCCAGCCTCAAGATGCCAGTATAGCCTCCTCATTAAGCCTCTGATTGTGCAATCACTAACAATCATTCTGTAGCCTGGTGTTTTTTTGCATCCTTTAAAAATTAGTGTTAGCAGTCAGGGGGACATTAAAAATGAATGTGTCTTCAGATTATGAGGAGACTTGACCTAGCACCCCTTCACATGACTCAGGACACTCCCTGTGTTGTTTTGATTGAAGAGTGACGATGCCAAACAGCAAAGAAAGGAAATAAAGCTATGCTTTGTAACCTGCATCCACTGTAACTGTGCTTAATGTAGGGTAGGTAGGCTGCCACAGGAGTCGCTGTTGCGCAGTGGTGAGACAAGGATTACCCTGCCGACCTGGGCCCTCCCAACCAGAGTGGCACTTAGCCAATTGTGCCAATTGAAAAAATTGCGTTTCAAAAATAGAAATTCTATTTTTTTCCTCGCACCACTGGAATGAAACTGACCATTCAGAAGCAAGGTTACCACCCTTGACAGACATCAGGCACAGACCTCAAAACATGTAAGCATGGATGATGAAAAGATTATTTTCAAAGTACAGCAGTATCCTTTCATATATAATGTCAAATTAAACTGATACAAAGACATACAAAAAAAGACCACGCCTGGATGAACATCGCAGCAGGTCTGGTGTCTCTGCTGAGTAGTCGTGGCTGGAAAGTGGTGTCGAGATGTTTTCTTTCAGGTAGTGAAAGTTGCATAAAAATTGGTTTATTGGTAAGCAAAAGTAAACCAGACCATACATGCAGTATACCTTGCCAGCAATTGAATGAAAAATGTACACTTTGTCCACTTTGTGAAAAATGTACACTTCAACTGCCATCATCAATTATAAAATCTGGCTGTTGTACTCAGTGAACTGTACAGTGACAAATATCTGTGACAAGTAGACGGACCGTGGCCGGGAGTCTGGAGGGGATGGTGTACAATTAGCCAAGTGCCACCTGGGTTGGGAGGGCTTAAGTCAGCATGGTAATCCTTATCTCACCACGTACCAGCGACTCTGGTGGCAGCTGGGCACCTGCGAGTTGCTGGCAGAAGTGCGTTTCCTCCGACACGATAGTTCTGGTTAGCTAAGCTGTCGGCATGCAGTGTGAAAAGAGGAGGACGGCTGAAAGCATGTATTTCGGAGGACGCACATGATAATCTCTCCCGAGTCGAAACAGGAAGTTGCAGCGCTGCGACAAGGTGTTAAAAACAATAGGATATTCCAAATTTGGGAGAAAATTAGGTAAAAATGATTTAAATATTGATTAAAAAAAAAAAAAATACTACTACTACTAATAATAATAACATAAAGATGCCGATTATATAGTACTTTCAATAACAATATATACAAATAAGAAAATATCAGTTCAACTACTACAGTCTGCCACTGTTGCTGATCAGAACACAACCTGTTTTGGGGCAGGGCAGCCTATTTCTACAACGTCCAGTAGGAATGCATGGGCAGGGTCTTCTATTCGTTTCTAGTTTTTTTAAGCGTTTCCAATTCGCGTCTGATGTGAATTGTCATTCGATGACATCATTCACGTCCAGTGTGGATCGGCCTCAAATAGGAAATGTCAGTAAAATGCATGCACACTTTACTTCACCGCTGAAGCATCTTTCTTTCACTTTACATTCCCTCGGCATGTCCTGCAATCTTTTCATGATCTATATCCAATTATGCTGAAAAGTATTACAAGGAATAGCATCGCGGTCAGTGTGACTACACCGACAAAATGTTTTAACACAGAAATACTTGTCTTCTGTGTGAATGGAGATATGCTGCAAGATTGCAGACTCTGAGCCTGTAACATCGCTGTATGTAAACGGTACATTAAGAACAAGAAATGTGGTTTTCTGTGTGAATACGGCTTCTGATTCACCCGGCTTCAGAGAACCTAACATTGGATTTTATTAACTATAACAATTGTCAGGACCTTTAACAGCCACCTTTAAGGTATAAAGAAATAAAGTGAAAAGAAAACATACATTTTAGAAGTGACAATCCCATACTGAAAGAACATTAATACATTTTTTATAAGGTTCATATATTTAAAATATATAGCTTTACAATGCAAATATTGTACCTGCATTTCACACATATTTACATTTTTAATAAAATATATATTGAAAATATATTATTTATATATTATTGTAGATATATATTAAAAATGTATCTTCTTTTTGTTTATTTATTAGCAGAGGCCCTTAACCAGGGCAACTTAGTTGTATACAGAGAATGCATATCAATAATCAATATAATTAAGAACCAACAACAAGAGAATGAAAGGAACAACATCCAGGACCCTATTGACAGTGGTGACCAGACAGCAAAAAGAAGGGAGGTCATGATTGTTGGGGACTCCATATTGAGAAACACAGCAAGTTCAATTCGCAGTTTGGACCCCCTTACTACAACAGTGTGCTGCCTTCCGGGAGCCTCGGTCAAGCACATCACTGAAAACGTGGACAGGCTCCTAGAACGAACAGGAGACGACCCGGTAGTAGTCGTCCACATCGGTACAAACAACATTGGAAGAGACAGACCAAAATCCCTGCAAAACAAATTCAGAGAGCTAGGAAGGAAATTAAAAGAGAAAACCAAAACTGTGGTATTTTCTGGTATACTACCCGCACCTTGCAAAGGACCATATGGACAGCTGGAAATAATTAATCAAAACCAATGGTTGAAGACGTGGTGCACACGGGAAGGCTTCACCTATCTTGATCATTGGACCACATTCTACAACGAGGACTATCTGTATAGACGGGATGGACTGCATTTAAATAACAAGGGAACTAGTCTACTTGGAGAAAAGATCCTCGAGCAGGTTCAGAAGCATTTAAACTAGAAAGGAAGGGGGGAGAAATCAACAAAAAAACAGAAGGGAGACCGCATCAAAACAAGAACAACAACTCAGGTAAGACAACCATTAAATGTATTTATCTAAATGCTAGAAGTATCAGAAACAAAATTCTAGAACTTGAAGCTACTGCACTAACAGGTAACTATGATGTGATAGGTGTTACAGAAACTTGGTTGTCTGAGAGTGATGGGGACGAATATAATATTTGTGGGTATACACTGTATAGGAAAGACAGGCAGGACAGAAGAGGAGGAGGGGTAGCGCTATACATAAGAAACAGTCTTGAAGCCCAGGTGTTAAACCTGGACAAAGAAAATAAAACCGAATCAATATGGGTCAGAATAACGGACAAAAATTCAAAGGGCATAATAATAGGAGCATGCTATAGACCGCCAGATTCAGACGGTGAGCAAAATAATCTGTTATACAATGACATTAGAAATGTGTGTAGCAAAGGAGAAGCCATACTAATGGGGGATTTCAACTTCCCCCAAATAAAATGGGAAAACCCGGTGGGTAGCGCGAAGGATGAAATAGAAATGGTGGAAATGACAAATGACTGCTTCCTAACACAATTTGTGAAGGCACCCACTAGAGGGGAGGCATGCCTTGATTTAGTCTTTTCAAATAACGAAGATAGAATAACTAAAACAGAGGTCAGAGAACCACTGGCAAACTCAGACCACAACATGGTCTCATTTGAAGTGTTTTTTAAATCCTCAAAAGTAAAGACTAAAGCTAAGGTTTACAATTTTAGAAAAGCAAACTATGAAGGCATGAAACAGAGACTAACAGAAGTAGATTGGAGTAAAATAGAGAAAACACCCACAGAAGAAGGATGGTTGTTCTTCAAAAATGTAGTACTAGAGGCGCAAAACAATTATATCCCTAAAGTAGACAAATCTAAATGTAAAACTAAATTGCCAAAATGGTTTAATAGATCAATTAAAAAAAATATTCAGCGAAAAAAAGGCACTTTACAGAGCATTAAAAAAGGACCAAAAAGAAAGTACACAGAAAGAGTACACAGAACTGCAAATGCAAGTCAAAAAGGAAGTTAGAAAGGCCAAGAGAGAAATAGAAATGAACATTGCTAAGGGAGCTAAAACCAATTCCAAAATGTTTTTCCAATATTACAACAGCAAGAGAACATTCAAAGAGGAGATTAAATGTTTAAGAGATACAAATGGCAAAATCGTAGAGGAAGAAAAAAAAAAAAAAGCAAATATATTAAATGATTACTTTTCACAAGTTTTTACAAAGGAAGATACTGACAACATGCCCCACATGTCATCCAGTTCCTATCCAGTTTTAAATAACTTTAGCATAACTGAGGCAGAAGTGTTAAAGGGACTAGGAGCTCTTAAAATAAACAAATCCCCTGGGCCGGATGAGATCCTCCCAGTAGTACTCAAAGAAATGAAAGAAGTAATTTACAAACCGCTAACCAAGATCATGCAGCAGTCTCTTGACACAGGGGTGGTACCGACAGACTGGAAAATTGCAAACGTAATACCGATCCACAAAAAGGGAAACAAAACTGAACCAGGTAACTACAGACCAGTAAGCCTGACTTCTATTATATGCAAACTTATGGAAACTATAATAAGATCCAAAATGGAAAATTACCTTTATGGTAACAGGGTTCTGGGAGACAGTCAACATGGTTTTAGGAAAGGGAGATCGTGCCTAACTAACTTGCTTGATTTTTTTTGAGGATGCAACATCGATAATGGATAATTGCAAAGCATATGACATGGTTTATTTAGATTTCCAGAAAGCTTTTGACAAAGTCCCGCACAAAAGATTAATTCTCAAACTGAACGCAGTTGGGATTCAAGGAAACACATGTACATGGATTAGGGAGTGGTTAACATGTAGAAAACAGAAAGTACTGATTAGAGGAAAAACCTCAGAATGGAGTGTGGTAACCAGCGGTGTACCACAGGGATCAGTATTAGGTCCTCTGCTATTCCTAATCTACATTAATGATTTAGATTCTGGTATAGTAAGCAAACTTGTTAAATTTGCAGACGACACAAAAGTAGGAGGAGTGGCAAACACTGTTGCAGCAGCAAAGGTCATTCAAAATGATCTAGACAAGATTCAGAACTGGGCAGACACATGGCAAATGACATTTAATAGAGAAAAGTGTAAGGTACTGCACGCAGGAAATAAAAATGTACATTATAAATATCATATGGGAGATATTGAAATTGGAGAAGGAATCTATGAAAAAGACCTAGGAGTTTTTGTTGACTCAGAAATGTCTTCATCTAGACAATGTGGGGAAGCTATAAAAAAGGCTAACAAGATGCTCGGATACATTGTGAAAAGTGTTGAATTTAAATCAAGGGAAGTAATGTTAAAACTGTACAATGCACTAGTAAGACCTCATCTTGAATATTGTGTGCAGTTCTGGTCACCTTGCTACAAAAAAGATATTGCTGCTCTAGAAAGAGTGCAAAGAAGAGCGACCAGAATTATTCCGGGCTTAAAAGGCATGTCATATGCAGACAGGCTAAAAGAATTGAATCTGTTCAGTCTTGAACAAAGAAGACTACGTGGCGACCTAATTCAAGCATTCAAAATTCTAAAAGGTACTGACAATGTCGACCCAAGGGACTTTTTCAGCCTGAAAAAAGAAACAAGGACCAGGGTCACAAATGGAGTTTAGAAAAAGGGGCATTCAGAACAGAAAATAGGAGACACTTTTTTTTACACAGAGAATTGTGAGGGTCTGGAATCAACTCCCCAGTAATGTTGTTGAAGCTGACACCCTGGGATCCTTCAAGAAGCTACTTGATGAGATTCTCGGATCAATAAGCTACTGACAACCAAACGAACAAGATGGGCTGAATGGCCTCCTCTCATTTGTAAACTTTCTTATGTTCTTATGTTCTTATGTTCTTAAGTACAATTAATAGCAAGTACAAAACACAAGCACGATTATGAAATGAAACAGAGAGAAGTAGGTGAATGAGTTATTGGCGACCAATTGGAAAGGAAGAGATGAAGAGGAAAAGTAACTGATAAAAGATGAGAGTGGTGGAACATTGCAGGTTGTGAAAACACTTACTGGATTAAAAGGCTTCATTATCAGATGAATGTCATCTGGATTTCTGGCGTATCCAGTGGCTTTATGAATGAAGTGAGAAGCATGGCCAAGTTTACTACGTATAGAATAATTCCAACTCCAGCGAAAATGGAACTGGCAGTGTTCATTCCTAAGCATGCCTCCACCTAGATGTTGAAAAGAAAAAAAATATTTTATTCCTAATGCAATGCATAATCAAAATCAGATCAATATGTTCCTAACTAGATTCTTGGGCTGTGTTTGGAGGTACAGTAAAACCGTACATTTTGAAAAACAACAGTTATAAACATTTGTAGAGTGGTACAGGTTTCTATATTTTTACTAGCGGCTCCGGACCAATACATTTTAATAAAACAATACATTATAAAACTACACTTTTATAACAAATAAATACAGAAAATGTTGTTTCTACTAAATCAGGGAAAACAAATACAGTGCCCTCCAAAATTAGTCACACCCTTGATTCAATATTACAAAAAGTTGGTTTTAGCAACAAACAGTGTATTTTTATTTTTATTATTATTATTATTATTATTATTATTATTATTATTATTATTATTATTATTATTTTTTTTTTTTGCATAAATCCATGCAAACATGAAACATTGTCAGACTCTCATTGTTCCATATCGCAAAAACATTTCTGTCCAAAGTTATAGAATGTTAATGTTTAGGGGTGTGAATAATTTTGAACCTTCAGTTTTTTAAATAATATGCAAATATATTAGACAAATATATTTTTGCGAAGTCCAATATGGAATGTCTAAAAATATTAGTGTTTTCATTAATTTATGCAACAAATACTGAATGCACACTTGCATTTATTTTGCTAAAACCCATTCTAGTCTATGAAGGGTGTGAATAATACTGGAGGCAGTTGTACGTTGTAAAACCCATTCTAGTCTAAGAAGGGTGTGAATAATATTGGAGGGCACTGTATTATGCAAAATAACCACCGGATAGGCAGATGCAGACATGTGACAGCATTTTAAGCCCCTGAATCTCCTTTATCCATAGCAACAAGAATCATGCAGGTGGCTATTATGATGACTGATTAATATTAACGTGAAGTTAAACATGCCGGCGATTTGAAAACATTGGGGCTGAGTTAAAAGGGCTAATATACACACAACACAAAAAGGGGGGGGGGGGGAGTTAGGTTAACAGGGGTGTTTGGAAAAGGGAGGTTTTTAGTTTTTTGTCGTGTTCAAATGTGGCCTGGTGGCAAACTGCGATTTACTCTGCTCAGGCCCTCTTTGTTCCGTATGCTATTGCAGGTTCTGGAAATCCAACTACTGCTCTGGAACACGGGACTCAGGACAAGGTATGTGCTAATCAGATTGAACTTTATTACACACTGAATTCCACTTGGGATTTAAACACTATGGCAGTGCTGTCTTCAGCTTGAGTTGAGGTGAGAGAGAGAGCGAGTTACAATATGAACATTCCTATTATACCTTCCCAAAAGACCACGTGCACATGCAGGTCCAATAATGACATGGCTTATCAATAGTGCATATCGCCTGATGCGACATCCCCACTTTTCAAAGGTTTTTTTTTTTTTTTTTAAACAAGGCATAGTCGTTATAATGACTCGGCAGTACCACCTGTCTACCAGACTTCGTAACCCAAACGTCAGCTCCAGGCTGTGCAGGAACAGCAAAATCATTTTGTGTAACATCAATAGGAACACCACAATCTTCATTGGACAAACGAACATTGTCAGGAATCGACTCCACAGATGAGGCATTAGAGAGAGACCCCTGCCGTTTACTGTGGTCAGCTCTGAGATGCCTCCTGTTACATCAGTACACCCTGCCAGAGGCAGTTACCACATCACAGGACCTGGGCTCCTTGCGAACAGTTTGAACTGTAGCCGGGAAGCAGCCCTGTGTAGTTTCAAGGCGTACAGGATCACCTGCTTTAAATGGTTTCAGAGGTGCCTCTGACAGCCTCCCTGTCATAGTAAGCTTTTTGCTTATGTTGCTTCTTGGCCAATTGTTGCGTGGCCTGCCATGTCACACACGGCCTCAGTTTGCATTACACCACAGGTATGACCCCTCGTAAGACTCTGCCCATAAGTAGTTGAGCAGGAGAATACTTCATCCCCGAAATGGGGGTGTTGCGAAGGGTGAGAACAGCCAAGTGTGGATCAGGGCCTGACCACATAGCCTTCTCAACACTTGTTTGACAGTTTGGATGGTATGTTCAGCTAAACCATTGCTTTGAGCGCAATTTGGACTGGAATGAGTAAAAGTGAATCCTCATTCAGTAGCCATCAGGTGTACCTCCTTACTCGCAAAAGGCATTGTCTGCCACTACCACTTCAGGAATGCTGGATCGTGCAAATATAGCTTTCAGTTTGCCTACCACTGTCGCCCCTGTTTTGTCCTGCAGCTGCTGGATCTCGGGGAATTTGGAATAGTAAAACTATTATCAGGTAGCTGTGTGTGTCAAGATCAAATAGACCGCACTAACCTTTAGCCATGAGATGTCAGGAATGTCATGACTAAGTAGCAGGGAGTAGCGCCTGGCATGGGTCACACTGTTTAACACATAATTCCATGTCAGAACCCATGTTGGGCCAAAACATGTACTCCCGTGCGTACTCTTTCGTTCTATTGACACCTTTACGTGCAACATGCAGTCTCTCCAACATCAGTGTTCTGAGGTTAGTAGGAATTACTACTCTGTCTCCAAAGCAAAGGGGTGAACATTGGCATTGGCACCTGTGTCAATTTTGAACTCAATGTCTTTGTTTTGGACTATGAGTTGGATTTTCCATTGATCCTGTGTGCATGTATGTTTGTATCTGCTTATGAATCTGGCTAGGGTTCCAACAAAACCTCACTGACCTGTCGTTTTACCGCTAGATGTCACCCTACACACATTAACAAAATGATTTCTTTTGTTATATGACCTGCATGTTAAACCGTATGTGGGGCAAGGCCTGTGGGTTTGTCTGCTGTTATCGGAGGATTTTTGTGATAGTTGTCGTGTATGTTTGTGTCCAGCAATGGTTGGGGGATCGACCGTGTCTGATCTTTGAGCAGCAAGTGTCATTACGTCTTGCATTAGTTTTGATTGTTCACATGAGATTTCTTTGGCTCTGCATATGTCTATCGCTTTTGATAAGGTTAGATCAGAGTCAGTTAAAAGTTTTCTCTTTGAGATGGGAGTCCTTTACGCTAAAGACTGTTTTGTCTCTTAACATTGTTTCTTCATTTGTGTCAAAACCACAGTTTTTTGCTTTCATCCTGTGTTCAGTTACATATTTGTCTATGGTATGTGAGTCTAACCACCACAACACAGATAAACGAGGCAGTCTTCCCAGCGACAGCGAGTGGAAGCGACAGTGAGTGGGAGAAGTACAGACATGGAAAAGTGTAGTGCAGTTTAGAAGCAGTAAGGAGAAATTGCATCTTTAATTGCTTTAATCAGAAAACACAGGACATTGGGGAAACATAGCAGCTCAAAGTCAAACAGCCGCATGTGTTTTTCTGATAACAAGCTGAAATTCGGAGCAGCTGATTCAAATTCAGCGCTGTTCTGAGACACGGGCGAGGGGAGGAGGCAACAGCACAGCAGAACAACGCAGTTAAACGAAGCTGTCTTCCCAGCGACAGCGAGTGGGAGAAATACAGGCGTGGAAAAGTGCAGAGCAGTCTAGAAGCAGTTTGAAAGCAGGTTGACAGCTGCAGAAGAAACTAAACTTCAAAAAAAAACTCAACATGGTCTTCAAGCCAGTAATCTGTGACACCTGCTTGATGTGGGAAATCCGAGAAAACCCAGCGGAGCTAAACCAAGTGTGCGTAAAGTGCCGCGCGATCCAGGACTTGCATAAACTAGTAAGTAGGCTAGAAATGGAGCTGGAAGAAGTGCGACAGCAACAGGATCTTGAGGAACTGGCACACCCACAATTCATGGAAGTCTGCATCACCCCTAACAGACTGAAAGCCACCAGGGAGATAGAAGGTCAGAACAGCTGGGTTCAGGTAGGCAGAAGTAGGGAAAAAAAGAAACTTCATCAAACACAACCACCAGAAATCAAAACAACCAACAGATTTGAGTCACTTCAGAATTTTGATGAGCAGAACCAACAACAGGAGAACAAAAGGAACAACATCCAGGACCCTATTGACAGTGGTGACCAGACAGCAAAAAGAAGGGAGGTCATGATTGTTGGGGACTCCATATTGAGAAACACAGCAAGTTCAATTCGCAGTTTGGACCCCCTTACTACAACAGTGTGCTGCCTTCCGGGAGCCTCGGTCAAGCACATCACTGAGAACGTGGACAGGCTCCTAGAACGAACAGGAGACGACCTGGTAGTAGTCGTCCACATCGGTACAAACAACATTGGAAGAGACAGACCAAAATCCCTGCAAAACAAATTCAGAGAGCTAGGAAGGAAATTAAAAGAGAAAACCAAAACTGTGGTATTTTCTGGTATACTACCGGCACCTTGCAAAGGACCATATGGACAGCTGGAAATAATTAATCAAAACGCATGGCTGAAGACGTGGTGCACACGGGAAGGCTTCACCTATCTTGATCATTGGACCACATTCTACAACGAGGACTATCTGTATAGACGGGACGGACTGCACTTAAATAAAAAGGGAACCAGTCTACTTGGAGAAAAGATCCTCGAGCAGGTTCAGAAGCATTTAAACTAGAAAGGAAGGGGGGAGAAATCAACAAAAAAACAGAAGGGAGACCGCATCAAAACAAGAACAACAACTCAGGTAAGACAACCATTAAATGTATTTATCTAAATGCTAGAAGTATCAGAAACAAAATTCTAGAACTTGAAGCTACTGCACTAACAAGTAACTATGATGTGATAGGTGTTACAGAAACGTGGTTGTCTGAGAGTGATGGGGACGAATATAATATTTGTGGGTATACACTGTATAGGAAAGACAGGCAGGACAGAAGAGGAGGAGGGGTAGCGCTATACATAAGAAACAGCCTTGAAGCCCAGGTGTTAAACCTGGACAAAGAAAATAAAGCCGAATCAATATGGGTCAGAATAACGGACAAAAATTCAAAGGGCATAATAATAGGAGCATGCTATAGACCGCCAGATTCAGACGGTGAGCAAAATAATCTGTTATACAATGACATTAGAAATGCGTGTAGCAAAGGAGAAGCCATACTAATGGGGGATTTCAACTTCCCCCATATAAAATGGGAAAACCCGGTGGGTAGCACGAAGGATGAAATAGAAATGGTGGAAATGACAAATGACTGCTTCCTAACACAATTTGTCAAGGCACCGACTAGAGGGGAGGCATGCCTTGATTTAGTCTTTTCAAATAACGAAGACAGAATAACTAAAACAGAGGTCAGAGAACCACTGTCAAACTTAGACCACAACATGGTCTCATTTGAAGTGTTTTTTAAAACCCCAAAAGTAATGACTAAAGCTAAGGTTTACAATTTTAGAAAAGCAAAACTATGAAGGTATGAAACAGAGACTAACAGAAGTAGATTGGAGTAAAATAGAGAAAACACCCACAGAAGAAGGATGGTTGTTCTTCAAAAATGTAGTACTAGAGGCGCAAAACAATTACATCCCTAAAGTAGACAAATCTAAATGTAAAACTAAATTGCCAAAATGGTTTAATAGATCAATTAAAAAAAAATATTCAGCAAAAAAAGACACTTTACAGAGCATTAAAAAAGGACCAAAAAGAAAGTACACAGAAAGAGTACACAGAACTGCAAACGCAAGTCAAAAAGGAAGTTAGAAAGGCCAAGAGAGAAATAGAAATGAACATTGCTAAGGGAGCTAAAACCAATTCCAAAATGTTTTTCCAATATTACAACAGCAAGAGAACATTCAAAGAGGAGATTAAATGTTTAAGAGATACAAATGGCAAAATCGTAGATGAAGAAAAAAAAATAGCAAATATATTAAATGATTACTTTTCACAAGTTTTTACAAAGGAGGATACGGACAACATGCCCCACATGTCATCCAGTTCCTATCCAGTTTTAAATAACTTTAGCATAACCGAGGCAGAAGTGTTAAAGGGACTAGGAGCTCTTAAAATAAACAAATCCCCTGGGCCGGATGAGATCCTCCCATTAGTACTCAAAGAAATGAAAGAAGTTATTTACAAACCGCTAACCAAGATCATGCAGCAGTCTCTTGACACAGGGGTGGTACCGACAGACTGGAAAATTGCAAACGTAATACCGATCCACAAAAAGGGAAACAAAACTGAACCAGGTAACTACAGACCAGTAAGCCTGACTTCTATTATATGCAAACTTATGGAAACTATAATAAGATCCAAAATGGAAAATTACCTATATGGTAACAGGGTCCTGGGAGACAGTCAACATGGTTTTAGGAAAGGGAGATCGTGTCTAACTAACTTGCTTGATTTTTTTGAGGATGCAACATCGATAATGGATAATTGCAAAGCATATGACATGGTTTATTTAGATTTCCAGAAAGCTTTTGACAAAGTCCCGCACAAAAGATTAATTCTCAAACTGAACGTAGTTGGGACTCAAGGAAACACATGTACATGGATTAGGGAGTGGTTAACATGTAGAAAACAGAAAGTACTGATTAGAGGAAAAACCTCAGAATGGAGTGTGGTAACCAATGGTTTGCCATAGGGATCAGTATTAGGTCCTCTGCTATTTCTAATCTACACTAATGATTTAGATTCTGGTATAGTAAGCAAACTTGTTAAATTTGCAGACAACACAAAAATAGGAGGAGTGGCAAACACTGTTGCAGCAGCAAAGGTCATTCAAAATGATCTAGACAAGATTAAAAACTGGGCAGACACATGGCAAATGACATTTAATAGAGAAAGGTGTAAGGTACTGCACACAGGAAATAAAAATGTACATTATAAATGTCATATGGGAGATACTGAAATTGGAGAAGGAATCTATGAAAAAGACCTAGGAGTTTTTGTTGACTCAGAAATGTCTTCATCTAGACAATGTGAGGAAGCTATAAAAAAGGCTAACAAGATGCTCGGATACATTATGAAAAGTGTTGAATTTAAATCAAGGGAAGTAATGTTAAAAATTTACAATGCACTAGTAAGACCTCATCTTGAATATTGTGTTCAGTTCTGGTCACCTCGCTATAAAAAAGATATTGCTGCTCTAGAAAGAGTGCAAAGAAGAGCAACCAGAATTATTCTGGACTTAAAAGGCATGTCATATGCAGACAGGCTAAAAGAATTTAATCTGTTCAGTCTTCAACAAAGAAGACTACGCGGCCTAATTCAAGCATTCAAAATTTTAAAAGGTATTGAAAATGTCGACCCAAGGGACTTTTTTGACCTGAAAAAAGAAACAAGGTCCAGGGGTCAGAAATGGAGATTAGACAAAGGGGCATTCAGAACAGAAAATAGGAGGCACTTTTTTACACAGGGAATTGTGAGGGTCTGGAATCAACTCCCCAGTAATGTTGTTGAAGCTGACACCCTGGGATCCTCCAAGAAGCTGCTTGATGAGATGTTGGGATCAATAAGCTACTAACAACCAAACGAGCAAGATAGGCCGAATGGCTTCCTCTCGTTTGTAAACTTTCTTATGTTCTTATGTGCCCAGAATTGGTATCTTTCAAATATGTCATTGCTTTTAAGTTCACAGTAAGCTTTCAGAGCATTTAACACCTCACCCGCTGTCTGTTCAGCTGGGTCTGCAAAGTCAATGCGCAGCCCGTTGTAAATGTCAACACCATCTTGCCCTATCATGTGTAAAATGGTGGCGACTTGAATTTCATCAGGTTTCTTGTTGAGACCTGAAGCAATTGAATATATTTTGAATTGCTGATGCCATCGTTTCCAATTTTCTGTTAGATTTCCCCTAATGTCTAGAGGAGGGGAGGTGCTAATTATTCCAATGAAAGTTAAATGGAAAACCATAATACAAATTAGTTTGTCTATGCCTTAATTAAACAAATTAGCGAATGGTATAGCGAATATCTTGCATGTAAGGGATTGTCACAAAGATGGCTGTAATGGGTGACGTCAGACCAGAAACACGAACCAGGAAATAAACAACAGAGCGGTGGAGTTGGGTGGAGCTGAGCGATTGGTTTTGCTCAGTATTTAATAATGAACAGACAGAAAATAAAAGGTTGTAAAGACAAACAAAACACAGGACACGGCACTTTCGCCAAAAAATAAAAGGTTGTAAAGACAAACAAAACAGACTACACAGACAGATGTGGTGAGCTGATATTTTAACTATTACTTTGATTATTACCTCTGTCTCCAATCTCGTTCTCCACTCACCGAACACACAACCCCGAGTGAGTGAAAACATGCTGCTTTTATGCAGCTGTACCGAGACTCGATTGCTAATCAATCGTTCAGCTGGAGTCACGGTACAACTGCACGTGAATTAATAAAGTGCAATTCCCCGTGCTCACATATTATTACATTTCACCTGCACGTGAAGTGCTGTGCAATCCTCATGCCTAAATACAAATATACATTTTAAACACTCGTGTTACACAGACCTGTTTAAATCCTGGTACAAATGACTATACACCAACATTAACATGCAACATACAACACAAAATACAAACAGGGGCTGGGCACTTTGCCACATATAGCCCCCCTTGTGCAAAGCACACATGGCCTCAATTGCCACCTCCCCCCTTAAAATCCCAAAAGTCTCGCTCAAAGTCCTGGGCCAAGAAAAGGGACTTTAAGGGGTTGATGGGCGGCAATGTTGCCAGTAGCCAGGCTGCTGCTGGCCATGCTGTCAGCAAAGAAGAGCGACCAGAATTATTCCGGGCTTAAAAGGCATGTCATATGCAGACAGGCTAAAAGAATTGAATCTGTTCAGTCTTGAACAAAGAAGACTACGTGGCGACCTAATTCAAGCATTCAAAATTCTAAAAGGTATTGACAGTGTCGACCCAAGGGACTTTTTCAGCCTGAAAAAAGAAACAAGGACCAGGGGTCACAAATGGAGTTTAGACAAAGGGGCATTCAGAACAGAAAATAGGAGGCACTTTTTTACACAGAGAATTGTGAGGGTCTGGAATCAACTCCCCAGTAATGTTGTTGAAGCTGACACCCTGGGATCCTTCAAGAAGCTGCTTGATGAGATTTTGGGATCAATAAGCTACTAACAACCAAACGAGCAAGATGGGCCGAATGGCCTCCTCTCGTTTGTAAACTTTCTTATGTTCTTATGTTCTTACAGTGGGGCGAATCTCTCCTCCCGCTGTACCGCTGGCAGTGGAAATGCTGCCAATGATGCGGCTGTCAGCAGCCGTGCTGACAGCTCCCAGACTGACTCCTTCAGCAGGGGCAAGTCCAGCAGCGGAAAAGATGCTGGGGTTGGTGGTCTCCAGACCTCCTCCAAGATCTCTGGCAGCGAAACTGCTGCGGGGGAAGGTGGTCTCCTTACCTCTCCCCCCTTCATAGCTGGCAGCTCCTTCTGGGGGGACTCCAGCCCCAGAACTCAGGCAACCCCAGGTGATGCGGAGTGGCAGGCAGCCTCAGGTGATGCGAAGCGGCAGGCAACCCCAGGCGATGTGGAGCGGCAGGCAACCCCAGGCGATGCGGAGCAACAGGCAACCCCAGGCGATGTGGAGCAACAGGCAACCCCAGGTGATGCGGGGCGGCAGGCAACCCCAGGTGATGCCAGACAGGCATCCTTGGGCGAAGCGAGGCAGGCATCCTTGGGCAAAGCGAGGCAGGCATCCTTGGGCAAAGTGAGGCAGGCAGGCATCCTTGGGCAAAGCGAGGCAGGCATCCTTGGGCAAAGTGAGGCAGGCATCCGTGGGCGTAGCGAGACAGGCATCCGTGGGCGAAGCGAGGCAGGCATCTTTGGGCGAAGCCTATGCAAGGGTTGCTGAGTGCCGCCAGCGTCTATTCCTGGTCCTTCTGGTGAAGGGAGAGACAGCTCCTGCTCCTCTCCCCCTGATGGTGATGGATGCAGGCAGTACCAGCCCCTCTCCTCATGATATTGGGGGAAGTAATACTAGCAGGCATTCACCCTCTGCTGGTGGACGGGGACCCAGCAGCCATTCACCCTCTGCTGGTGGAGGTGACGGAGGCAGAGGTATCTCCTGCTGCTCTGCTCCTGCCAGTGGTTAGTCTTCTGGTGATGGAGGTGGGAGCGACATGTAGTCTACCCTTGTTTCAGGGGACTGGTGTGGCTCTCTCTCACTTGCAGGGGACTAGTGCAGCTCTCACTCTCTTGCAGGGGACTGGTGCAGCTCTCCTTATCTTGCAGAGGACTCGTGCGGCTCTCCCGCTCGCTCTCGGGGTGAAACCAGCAGGCTGGAAACAGCTGTCCATCGGGCTTCGGATACCCGCAGTCCCCCCGTCTGGGAGCTGGACGCTCACGGTCCCCCCGTCTGGGCGCTGGACGCTCACGGTCCCCCCGTCTGGGCGCTGGACACTCACGGTCGCGTCTGGGCACTGGACATTCACGGTCCCCCCGTCTGGGCGCTGGACGCTCACGGTCCCCCCCCCCCGTCTGGGAGCTGGACGCTCACGGTCCCCCCGTCTGGGCGCTGGACACTCACGGTCGCCCCGTCTGGGCACTGGACATTCACGGTCCCCCCGTCTGGGCGCTGGACGCACGGTCTCCTCCCACTTGAGCATTAGTTCCCCCTCTGCATATTGCTTGGGGCATAGGGCCAACGTGTGCCCATAAACCCCACAGCCAGGGCACAACTCCACTGCGAGGTACTGGAAAAAGGCCTCAAGCCTGCGTGCCCGACTTCCCCTTGCTGTTGCAGCTTTCATCTTCCCCTTCTCTTTCTCCCCACCTTCCTCTCTTGGGTCAGTTCCTCCTCCTCCTCATAGTGGCGGAAGGGACAATTGGCGAACAGATGGTCCTGGTCGCAGAGGAGGCACCCTGGCGATGGCTTGTTACATCGCCGTGGATGTCTGGCCATTAGGCGACACTCCTCATCCCTGTCCTTCACCTCTTTATCCTCCTTCCATCCCATTTTATTTATTTATTTATTTTGTAATCCCCCAATTTTTTTTTCCCTAAAAACTGTGGTTCCTGCTCTGGTCTGCGTCTAGGAGGCAGTCTAATGAACAGACAGAAAATAAAAGGTTGTAAAGACAAACAAAACACAGGACACGGCACTTTCGCCAAAATAAATAGACAAACAAAACAGACTACACAGACAAACACGGTGAGCTGATATTTAACTATTACTTTGATTATTACCTCCATCTCCAATCCCGTTCTCCACTCACCAAACACACAACCCCGACTGAGTGAAAACATGCTGCTTTTATGCAGTTGTCCGAGACTCGATTGCTAACACTATGTAACACAATTAACCCTATTCCTGGGTAGTAAGTGTTACTTCGTAATTGGTTATGTCTCAAAAGTATAGAAAATGGCTATTATTCCCCACAGACTTTGCTTTTGTGACCAGGACAGTGATATTTCAAAATATCACTATTTCCAATGGGAAAACAGGCAAATGTGTGTCTTTTCTTCACATAAAGTAATACAAAACTGACTACAAAAGATTTAGAAGGGAGTAGTTTTTCGAGATTTACGATTATACTGTAAATACAGTATAATCGTAAATCTCAAAAAACTACTCCCTTCTAAATCTTTTGTAGTCATTTTTGTATTACTTTAGTATAAATACATGTTAATTTGGATTCATATGTTGTTTTTTTCTGACTTTATGTGAACGAAAAGACACACATTTGCCCGTTTTCCCATTGGAAAGAGTGATATTTTGAAATATCACTGTCCTGGTCACAAAAGCAAAGTCTGTGGGGAATAATAGCCATTTTCTATACTTTTGAGGCATAAGCAATTAGGAAATAACACTTACTACCCAGGAACAAAAGTGTCGTTAATAAGTAAGATATATGTCTTGCACGATTCCTAATGCGATCCTGTGACAAACGTAGAGTAAGTGGACTTAAGGTAGTCCAAGTAATTGCGGACCGAAGGGATATTTGTGACACTGAAGTCTACATTTCCCCGAGACTCACGGCTCACTTCCTTAGCTACTAGGACCTTCATTGACCGTCTCGACACCTTTATGGGTTTGACGAGGGCCCTACACTAGTTAAACCAAAGCTTTCAGACTTCAGACCTTCCGTTTGTCCTGGAAGTACTGGCAGGCTGTGGAACTCCCGGATGTGATCAATTTGGTTTCGAGAGTCTGGAAGGGCAAATGGTGAAATACAACAAGACGTGTTTACGAGAGGAGAGTCTGGGACAGACCTCGAGAGTCTGGAAGGGCGAATGGTGAAATACAACAAGACGTGTTTACGAGAGGAGAGTCTGGGACAGACCTCGAGAGTCTGGAAGGGCGAATGGTGAAATACAACAAGACGTGTTTACGAGAGGAGAGTCTGGGACAGACCTCGAGAGTCTGGAAGGGCGAATGGTGAAATACAACAAGACGTGTTTACGAGAGGAGAGTCTGGGACAGACCTCGAGAGTCTGGAAGGGCGAATGGTGAAATACAACAAGACGTGTTTACGAGAGGAGAGTCTGGGACAGACCTCGAGAGTCTGGAAGGGCGAATGGTGAAATACAACAAGACGTGTTTACGAGAGGAGAGTCTGGGACAGACCTCGAGAGTCTGGAAGGGCGAATGGTGAAATACAACAAGACGTGTTTACGAGAGGAGAGTCTGGGACAGAAAGGGAGAGTCTGGAAGGGCGAATGGTGAAATACAACAAGACGTGTTTACGAGAGGAGAGTCTGGGACAGACCTCGAGAGTCTGGAAGGGCGAATGGTGAAATACAACAAGACGTGTTTACGAGAGGAGAGTCTGGGACAGACCTCGAGAGTCTGGAAGGGCGAATGGTGAAATACAACAAGACGTGTTTACGAGAGGAGAGTCTGGGACAGGGAGAGTCTGGAAGGGCGAATGGTGAAATACAACAAGACGTGTTTACGAGAGGAGAGTCTGGGACAGACCTCGAGAGTCTGGAAGGGCGAATGGTGAAATACAACAAGACGTGTTTACGAGAGGAGAGTCTGGGACAGACCTCGAGAGTCTGGAAGGGCGAATGGTGAAATACAACAAGACGTGTTTACGAGAGGAGAGTCTGGGACAGACCTCGAGAGTCTGGAAGGGCGAATGGTGAAATACAACAAGACGTGTTTACGAGAGGAGAGTCTGGGACAGACCTCGAGAGTCTGAAAGGGCGAATGGTGAAATACAACAAGACGTGTTTACAAGAGGAGAGTCTGGGACAGACCTCGAGAGTCTGGAAGGGCGAATGGTGAAATACAACAAGACGTGTTTACGAGAGGAGAGTCTGGGACAGACCTCGAGAGTCTGAAAGGGCGAATGGTGAAATACAACAAGACGTGTTTACGAGAGGAGAGACTGGGACAGACCTCGAGAGTCTGGAAGGGCGAATGGTGAAATACAACAAGACGTGTTTACGAGAGGAGAGACTGGGACAGACCTCGAGAGTCTGGAAGGGCAAATGGTGAAATACAACAAGACGTGTTTACGAGAGGAGAGACTGAGACAGACCTAGAGAGTCTGGAAAGCACTCATTTTCCTTTTCCAAAGATTGATAATAGTGATCACTACTTGGCGAACTGCGTTAGAGTTAAAGAGCATGCGAATGTATTGCACTTAATAAAATTTGAATCACTATTGTGCTGGGAATTACGTTTTATTTTTTATTGCATTTTATTAAATAGGCTGTCTTTTGTAAAGAGATTACTGGTAGCAACTAAAAATCATTTTTATCCACGAACTATTGGTCCCATTTTTTTCTTTAATTCAGTCTTTAATCTGTTAATGTTGGCTTGTGTCTTAAAAGACCGTTTATTACATGCTTATTGCACCATATAGAACAGAACATTTAAAATGCATGTGACGGTGCCACTAGTATAAAAGCATTTTGGAATGAAGCTCTACATTAGTTTTTTGTTCACTATGTTTGGAGAACATCAGCTGTGTGCTAATGTCCTTTTAACAGGGTTTTTTTTTTAGTATAGGTTATGGATACAAAGATGATGTTTTGGGTCACTGTGACCTGGAGCTTTTATGTGTTGTTGTTGTTATTCTGCTTGTTTTATTATGTCTGGAAATGGCTGCACCTGTCAGGTATTTATAAAAAAACAAAAGAGAACTCCATCTACAAGACTGAGCCTCATTTTCTCTGTCAGCAGTGCAACAGCATGTCACTGGTAAAGACATTGGAAAAACGAGGAGCTCCAAAAGGTTAGCAGTCAAAGACGGTTGATCACAGCTCCTGGACTGTGACAGTGAAGTTGAAGAGGAAGTGTCTGAAAAAACACTTGTGATTCTGATTCAAAGAAGTTAAAATAATGTTTGAGGGAAGCAAGAAAATATTTACCTGAGGTTAATAAAGGACTGGAGAAGTGGGGGCTTCTGTGATTCAATAAAGCTCAACACAAAAGCAATATTTAGAGTAACTGCACTAGTAATTACTATGTACTTACTGGGCATTTATAGTGTACTTGCACAGTTACAATGTAGGGAATATATTAATTACTGCACATCTGCATTTGTAATTAACAGTGTACATAATTACACATTACCTACATAAACTATGGCCTGGACCAGATCAAAACTTTGACCCGCTTGCTAATTTCAAACTACAAACCTGGTACTGCCGATGGCATCTTTTTTGGTTTGTTAGAACTTTACTCCTTCTACCCCAGAGGGAACCCACTGCCATTAATATTGGGTTTGTAATTTGCAATTGGTAGGTTGGTCAAAGTTTTAATTTGGTCCAGGCCTATGTGTAATTACTCAGTCAATATTTAGTACTAAGTACATAGTAATTGGTCAAAGTTGATTACTTAATGTAAAGTGTTATATTAAATATCGTATTAATATAACTGAAATAGATACAGTATATAGATTTGCTCCAGGTTTAGTTTGCATTAATATTTCTCCCCTCGTAGGTAAGACAGTATTTCCATTGACGTTCATGCTGTCGTCTTTTGGAAGATAAATTGTACATTGTTTCATGTGACCTGGAATCTGTTCATGTACAACCAGATGTAAGCCAAGCTTTACTCAGCTGATTAAAACATGTGTGTGGTGTTACTCCTTTACTGTGAATCCACAAATATTTGCAAGCCTTTTATTATGTTTTTATACGTATATAAAAAAAACCCTGCAAAACAACTAATAGTAATTCCTCCTGCAGCTGCATTTCAGGCACGAAAGTGATCTTCTAGGTGTTATTTGCCAAACATTTTGGCCGTAAATATTTCTGGACATATATGCATCATCCAACCATTATCATAATCGATTTATCCTCTAGAGGATCACGGTGAGCCAGAGCCTAACCAGGCAGGCACAGGGGGCAAGACGGGCAAGGGCACCACACACACATACCTACACTCACACAGAGGTCAATTTAGAGTGACCAATCAACCTGAACAGCATGTCTTTGGTCTGTGGGAGGAAACCCGCGCAACCACGGGGAGAACATGCAAACTCCTCAAAGACAGACCCCCAATCAAGAGTCGAACCCAGGACTTATGTCTTAATTGATTCACTTCTTTCTTCATCATCTTTTCCTCTACTATGATTATAAAACAATTCTCTTTAAAAATGAACATGTTCGGCTTCAGGTCTGTATGTGGAGTTTGCATGTTCTCCCCAAGGTGTTTGCATTGTGGGTTTCCTCAGAGTACTCCGGTCTCCTCCTACAGTCAAAAGACATCCTGTTCAGATTGATTGGTCACTCGGAATTGCCCTCTGTGTATGTAAGTGTGGTGGCCGGGCAACTGGTTGGCTTCACTGCTTGCAGAGTGAAAGAAAGTGAGTGGCCTTACTGTACATGTTTGAGAGACTGGAAAGACTTAAATCTCAGTTAGGATATGTTACATTTACAACAGATTTCAATTTTGTAATTAATCTAAAGCTTTTTTTTTTTTCCAGCCTACAGAAATTTGCTTTTCCAGAGATTATAGCCCCAACTTTCCCCCAACATTTGAAATCTTTATGAACTTTGACCCAGAGGTTCTGACAGTTTAATGTCTTCAGAAGCCAGAGAAGAAATGTTTTTGCCTGGTTGTGCAGAGTAACGCTTCCTGGTAAGACAAGTTTAATGTATTTACTTTTTTTTATTTACAGTATACAGCTGACTCCAGGATAGAATCAAGGGTGTGAATAATTTAACAAAAAGTTGTTTTTAGCAACAACAAAAAGTGTACATGTGGCGGTAAGGGCAGGAGTCAGCTCAGTGGAAAGAATGCACAAGTCGCAGTGGTTAGCGGTTGAACAGGAACTCTTATCAGTGATGATAGCCGGGTTGGTGTAGATTAAGTCCTCATTTAGAGACGCAGGGAGATGCCCGTGGGTTATGGGGGGGGGGGGGGGGGTTATTGATGTATTTTGAGGAGAGATCTGTATTAATGAAGTTGGATCTTTCAGATGTTCATTCTATGCAGTTTGGTTGTAATAGAAGCAAAGCATGAAAGAATAAAAACCATGCCAGTTATTAAAATTTCTCCTTTTATTTTCTCAGGTACCAGTCTAGTAGTCCCTTCATATATCAGCAACCCATGTCATCATGGGCCAGGTAAGTAGTAATCAAGAGCTGTACAGAAGGTCACACGACTCGAATCAAGGGTATACCATATGGCGTGATATTTTGTTGGAGACTTTATTTTGGTTTTAATATAGGTTTTGATTGGATCATTAATAATATTTCCACCAATCGGAGGGCTGAATTGAGTGCTCCTTGGAGTGATTTCTTTATTGCTGTATTTCAAGTTCTGTATAAATAAAGCGGGATCATTCAGATTTTCATTATACATTGTTTTGTTGTAATGGAATCCTCAACTCCTTCTCGGGCCACATTACCCTAACCCTCAACTCCTTCTCGGGCCACATTACCCTAACACTCAACTCCTTCTCGGGCCACATTACCCTAACCCTCAACTCCTTCTCGGGCCCCATTATCCTTACCCTAACCCTCAACACTGTCTCGGGCCCCATTACTTTAACAGTATCTGGCCCCACCCTAACCCTCAACTCTGTCTTGGGTCCCATTACCCTAACTCTAACCCTAAACCTCAACACTGTCTCGGGCCCCATTACTCTAACCCTAAACCTCAACACTGTCTCGGGCCCCATTACCCTAACAGTCTCTGGCCCCATTACCCTAAACCTCAACTCCGTCTCAGGCCCCATTACCCTAACTCTAACCCACAACTCCTTCTTGGGCCCCATTACCCTAATGGTGCATAAATCCTGATAATGCCCTCTGTATGGGATCTTATTACTTAATTCAAGTAACAAATAGTCTATTAACTTAACTGTTAAACATTAGTTACTAGTCTGTTAATTATTTACTACTAGTTTAATAGGTGCCACTTAAAATAGTGTGACTGAACATAGATATCAAGTAGAAACAGAAATAAAACAAAGAACCTCAGGAAAGCAACATAAAAATGAATACTTAAGTCCTGATCAAAAAAGATAATCACAAAAAATGTCAGGTGTAAGTCAGCAAATCAGAGTCACTGAAAATATCCACTGTCCAAATCCTCAAATAGAAAGTTCAAAAACCAGAGACAAACTTGACAAAAATCTAAAACATCAATGGCCATTCAAAAAACTCCAAATATAATACCCACATTACAGATACATGAGGAGAAAGATGATGGGAAGTGTAGTTCTAAAGTTCTTCTGAAGGGTACATTTGTAGACTGCAATTTTAAGTTTTAAAAAAAAAAAATCAGGGTGTATTTTTTTTATAAAAGACTCACCTTTTATATTTAAAAAAAAAAAAAAAACTTCAGTTCCCCTTTTAAGTAAATAGGTCTTGTGTATAAATCCTTCGACAAACAAATTGATGAAAAGTTTGTTGACAAAACTAATTAATTTGTTCCCCATCAAATGTCAGGGGAAAAATGGTCAAATAAACACACCCCAAAGTGATAACAAAACACAGGTGAGCACAACCACAATCTATGGGTGTGTTCATGGTGCTTTTACACTGGCTGCAAAGCAGATGCGTTCTGGACTGACATCACCGGTCTGGGCAGACAGAGTGTGGATAGCTTTGGGAAGTTTCCCAGGCAGCAGCAGCACAGTAAAAATATGATTTCCGCTGACTTGATTGACTTTTCTGATAGCAGAAAAATAACTGTCCTCTTCAACTCAATAAAAAAAAAGAGAGACTGGGTCAAACAAGTTATTTATGCACTGAACTTGACGCAAACTTGTTTTTCTTAGCAATCCGTATTGAATGTGAATGGAAAGAAGCCTTGTCCAGTATAATAGATGAATCAGTAGCAGAATATAGGAAGATGTAGAGCCTGACAAATAATTGGAAGCCTTTGTGTAAAATGATAAAGACTGAAAGGGAGGACATGGCTGGCCTGATAGTCTCTCATTGTGCAATACACAAATCTATTACAATTAGCAGGGAGGTGCTGGAAGAAGATTTCCAGGAATGATGAGAGGATTCAAGCACTACTGCAGCCCTTCCTGGAGCAGTTAGGATAGTAGCGCACAGCTCAAGAACAGTGGTGCACAATGATTCTAGCCTCAAGGGTCTGTCAAGTTTTATGTTCTGTGTCTGCGTGGGTTTTCTCCAGGTACTCCGGTTTCCTCCCACAGTCCAAAGACATGCTGTTCAGGTTGATTGGTCACTCTAAATTGCTGCGTGTGGTGCCCTGTGATGGCCTATCGACACAATTATGTGTG
The DNA here is from genome assembly GCF_017654505.1 of Polyodon spathula. NCBI lineage: Eukaryota > Metazoa > Chordata > Actinopteri > Acipenseriformes > Polyodontidae > Polyodon > Polyodon spathula. The sequence goes on along the minus strand of NC_054568.1, from coordinate 300,011 downwards.
TAGGGTGTAGTCACAATTGTCACATTATTTTTTGTATATACAATTATCCATTTATACTGATGTGTGTGTGTTTTTTTTTTTTGTCCCACACCTGGGATTGAACCCACACAAGACCTTCTGGTCAAAAGTCCAGAGCCCTAACCCCTACTCCAAACTGCTGCCCCGGTAAGCAAATACTACGAAACCGAGTGGTAAACGGTGATCTTTCATTTTCCTCATTTGGGTTTAAAGTAGCTCTTGAAGTCATGTCAACATCAAACTGTACTCATAACTAATTGTGTTTCTCGTGACTGACATGTAGCCTATTCTGTTTTATATTGTGCTGTTTTCAAATTCCTTGAATTATTGTGGTTCCCCATACAACTCAAAACTTTACATTCCTTGGGTTTTGCCTTCTACCATATTGAATATATTCAAGTAAAAACAAGAAAGAGATTAACCATGCAAGGGAATAAGGGGAGTTCTTAAAGTTATCACATCATATATAGATGCAGTTAACCATCCCATCCAGGGTGTGGTCCTGCCTTGTGCTGTGTGTCAGCCTGGTTAGGCTCTGGGTCACTGCGACCCTCTAAAAGATTAAATGGTTTTGATAATGGTTGGCCTGCACTTCCAAGTCAAAGCACTTCAAATAAGACCATAATTCATTGTTCTGCGTGTTTCTTGTGGTTTATAGTTTTACCACAAAACTAGTTATAATTTGATAGTTTATTTTTAGTCATAATTTACCACAAACAGTGAAAATGGATTTAGAGCGTTTTGGATGAAGCTCTTCAAATGTTTTTGCTTGGTTTTGTCAGTTGTTAGTTCTTGCAGATATTTGTGATTCAGTGTCTAATAAAAGGGACTTAGTTATTTTTACTAAGGATGCACCGAATGCAGGATTCTGCCCGAATACCTACTTTTTGAGCAGGGTCGGATTCGGCCTAATACTTAGGATTCGGTGAACCGAATCCTACATCCGTACATACATTTTAATACATCCCTCCAATGTGTGCAGTTCTTTAAATAAGACACTAATCTGGTATTGAACGCATTTTGATGAACTCTATCGCAGCTCTCGACTCCCTAAATTACTGGTGGCACACGCACTAAACACGTTACGCAGCTGCTAAATGCAAACATACCCCTGTATGCAACAGCACAGTCACATCACACTTTCCATGGGGTGAAGTTATGCAGTAAACCTGTCATACAGAACAGCGAACAGTTGTAGACTTTTGTGCTTTGTTGCTTTGTCTGTCAAACCTGTTCTAGAGATTATGAGAGAAAATTAAACCAAAAAAATCAGTGCACAGAAATATTTATTTTGTATGACTTTACAACTGTCAGATGTGCAAGACGAACAATATATGATTTATTAAATTAAATGTTACACTATTGCAATGTGCCAATACAAGTTGAACCATTTGGGAATTGCTGTTTTTATTAAAATATTTTTAAAACTATTTCATAGCTTATTTGATATGTGTTACACACACACACAGTGCATTTAAATCAATGTGGGTTTTATGTTGCAGGGAGATCATTCAGGTCACTCATCACTGTATTTTTTTCTGCTCATAGCTCTGTCTCAGATCAGGTGATAGTGGGTTATGGCCAGTGGTGCAGTCCTAAATCTTAAAGCACGCCAATTAAAATACAGATTTTTCTAACACAAATGATTGGAATTCACGTTTTATTTGTACGTTGGACTTGAGGGAACATTTATTTTAATAGGTAATGCATGCATCTCGCATACAAACTTGAGGCTACTCGCCCAGTGCAGAGTGCCATTTTCCAGCCTGGTGGGAAAAACGGGCCTGGCCTGTTTTGAAAGCATCTAGCGGGTTAATGTTGTCTTTGGTGGTTTGGTTATTTTTTTGGTTATTTTTATCATGCATGTTTCTATTGTGTCATCTCCAGCGCAGAACTTCAATCACCACGCTGTAGTACATCACATCACCCCCCCCCCCCGTCTTTTTCTGGAGCTGTGCATCCAATACAATTACGAATTACACTAACGCTCAGTAATTTTATTCATCACCAATTTGATTTATTTGTTCCTAGTGCTTCTTCAATGGAAAGACAGAAAATAGATCACTTCATTGATGCCCAATTCTTTATTCTTAAGTCAAGATTCTGCCTATAGAAAAAAGTACCGGAATACCGTTCCGACTAGAGTACACCACTGGTTATGGCAACAACGGTGCTCTCCTTTCTTGTAACGGTAAAGTAAACAGTTCTGTATTTTGACATTTGTATTGTGGGGGGAGGGGGCTAGTGGTAAATTAAGTTTCAAACTGAAATCTTATTCAGGGATATGTTTCCATTCTGTAATAAAAATACTATTAACTAAAAGGCTCAAAACAATAGATTGTGCATGTCCCTTGTTAGAAGCTGCCAGTCTGTTTTTCATTTGACAGTTTTTGTAGATTCAGTATTCAGCCGAATCCCCAAAACTTGGATTTGGTGCATCCCTAATTTTTACTGGAGCAATCTAGGCAAAACAGACACTGTTTCATCACATTGAAGAATTTCTGAAGAGTGTCATACTAAAATGATAATGGATGGAAGGATCAGTGGATGATTTCTTGTAACTAATTAAATGATAGCTAAGCGAGCAGTTAGCTTGATTTCTCATCCCTTTTCTAGATACTGAATCACAAATACCTGTTAGAACTAACAATTGACAACATCAAGCAAGAACTTTTGAAAAGCTTCATTCAAAATGCTCTAAATCCATTTTCACTGTGTGGTAAATTGTTTTTTTTTTGTTTGTTTTTTAGATATTATTAATTCCTGTTAGTAGGGAACAAAAGAAGCAAGTTTCAAGTGAAATATTGCAGTGTTTCATAAGAGTTTCACACTATGGAATGCATTCATTTATTGTTATCCATCCATCCATTATTAGAACCGCTTAATCCTTTAGAGGGGCGTGGTGAGCCGGGGCACCCTATAAGGAAAGGAAATATATTTTTACTATTTAATATCTTGCTGTATGTGGTTCATATATTTAAAATATATAACTACAATACACACTGTTCTTACATTTTCCATATATGTTCTACATTAAAATATATTCATATATTTGATAAAAGTAGGTTGAAAATGTATTTTCTTTCAGTATGGGACAGGGCAATGCAAGGCAGGACTTCACCCTGGATGACGCCAGTCCATCGCAGGGCATCACACACAGACACAGACACTCTCACACACACACACACACACACACTCTCATACAGAGGGCAATTTCAAGTGACCAGTCTACCTGAACAGCATGTCTTTGGACTGCGGGAGGAAACCCACAATGCGAACACATTGAGGAGAACATGTAAACTCCACACAGACATTGTTCTGTTACAAGTGAATTTTTTTTTGTGTGTTTCCAAAAGCAAAGGGAAATGTTGCTCTAAATGGGGGACGACGACAGCAGATTACCTTTGGGAATTCTGTGACATTCCATGCCAGCATATTTAGCTTGAAAACATTTGGCATGTGCCCATCTAGGCAACAAGTTCTCCAGTGCTGAAATGTTTGACGTGATTTAGAACATCTGCAAATCCCCTTCCTGAAAACAAGGCCTGGACAACTCCCCCAGGACAGGTTTTGGAAGCTGTTGCAGGATGTGAATTGCCGACATTACAAAAATTAGCTGCATTCTTTTTCGGAGAGCACTGAATCTTATCTCCAATGAGTATACACTTTGGACTTGAAACCTAACCTAAGGTAACTAGCTGTGTTTATCAGTGCCAGGCTCTGCAACTCAGAACAACTGCGGAATTTAAGGTTTGCTTTTCAGTTTCTGTATATTGTTGCAGAGTAATCGAAAGGTTTAAAAATTTAGATGCAGTATTTAGATGCAGTAGTTTGGGGGTATTTTTTAAGCCAGCTCTGTAGTGTAATTCAGTCATTTGTTTTAAAGATAACCGAGCAATTGAATTGTTCCAAGCAAAAGTCAAGACTGAGGTTTTGTAGGAGTCAGCTGATCGATTTTGCAGTTATGTATGTGTTGCAGCACATTGGCGTGGTTGTTAGCTCTGCTGCCTGAAACACAGTTTGTTGTGTTAGCTGCATGAATGGTTTTATTCAGAGTTCAAATAAACACGTCTGAAACTGTGGAGAGCAAAATTAGTACATTTCTTTGGATTTCAATTCTTCATTTTTCACATCCTGTTTTATGGGCTGGCTCTACTTTACTTATCAGGGGCCTTATTCACAAAGCTGAATTAAATCTAAGACTGGTCATAAGTCCTCCATTTGGACTGAAGTCTTATTCAGGAGCTAGTCTAGTATGATAATAACTATAAGACTATCCTGGATGAGGCTTAAGTCCTGTTTTGCTATTTTTTTTTAATGGCTCGACAGATGATGCTGTGATTTATTTGAAGATAACTGAGTCGTGGAAAACTGCCCTGCGCATATTTTTGTAGACAAGGAGAACCCTTTGGAAATTTTTACTGAGACTGAACTGAGAAGTCGATACCGTTTTGG